>NC_092104.1:3709804-3841775 GCF_045679555.1 Salvelinus alpinus | reverse complement strand
GGGCCTCGACCCCGCCCTGTGCAACTGGGTCCTGGACTTCCTGACGGGCCGCCCCCAGGTGGTGAGGGTAGGTAACAACATCTCCACCCCGCTGATCCTCAACACTGGGGCCCCACAAGGGTGCGTTCTGAGCCCTCTCCTGTACTCCCTGTTCACCCACGACTGCGTGGCCATGCACGCCTCCAACTCAATCATCAAGTTTGCGGACGACACTACAGTGGTAGGCTTGATTACCAACAACGACGAGACGGCCTACAGGGAGGAGGTGAGGGCCCTCGGAGTGTGGTGTCAGGAAAATAACCTCACACTCAACGTCAACAAAACAAAGGAGATGATTGTGGACTTCAGGAAACAGCAGAGGGAGCACCCCCCTATCCACATCGACGGGTCAGTAGTGGAGAAGGTGGAAAGTTTTAAGTTCCTCGGTGTACACATCACGGACAAACTGAATTGGTCCACCCACACAGACAGCGTTGTGAAGAAGGCGCAGCAGCGCCTCTTCAACCTCAGGAGGCTGAAGAAATTCGGCTTGTCACCAAAAGCACTCACAAACTTCTACAGATGCACAATCGAGAGCATCCTGTCGGGCTGTATCACCGCCTGGTACGGCAACTGCTCCGCACACAACCGTAAGGCTCTCCAGAGGGTAGTGAGGTCGGCAGAACGCATCACCCGGGGCAAACTACCTGCCCTCCAGGACACCTACACCACCCGATGTCACAGGAAGGCCATAAAGATCATCAAGGACAACAACCACCCAAGCCACTACCTGTTCACCCCGCTATCATCCAGAAGGCGAGGTCAGTACAGGTGCATCCAAGCAGGGACCGAGAGACTGAAAAACAGCTTCTATCTCAAGGCCATCAGACTGTTAAACAGCCACCACTAACATTTAGCGGCCGCTGCCAACAAACTGACTCAGCTCCAGCCACCTTAAAAATGGGAATTGATGGAAATTATGTAAAAATGTACCACCAGCCACTTTAAACAATGCCACCTAATATAATGTTTACATACCCTACATTACACATCTCTTATGTATATGTATATACTGTACTCTATATCATCTACTGCATCTTGCCATCTTATGTAATACATGGACCACTAGCCACTTTAAACTATGCCACTTTATGTTTACATACCCTACAGTACTCATCTCATAGGTATATACCGTACTCTATACCATCTACTGCACCTTGCCTATGCCGTCTGTACCATCACTCATTCATATATCTTTATGTACATATTCTTTATCCCTTTACACTTGCGTGTATAAGGTAGTAGTTGCGGAATTGTTAGGTTAGATTACTTGTTGTTATTACTGCATTGTCGGAACTAGAAGCACAAGCATTTCGCTACACTCGCATTAACATCTGCTAACCATGTGTATGTGACTAATAAATTTGATTTGATTTGATTTGAATATCCAGATTCAGGTAATATACAGAGTCAGGTAATATACAGACTCAGGTAATAACGGACTTAGGTAATATACAGACTCAGGTAATATACAGACTCAGGTAATATGCAGACTCAGGTAATATACAGACTCAGGTAATATACAGACTCAGGTAATATACAGACTCAGGTAATATACATATTCAGGTAATATACAGACTCAGGTACTATACAGACTCAGGTAATATACAGACTCAGGTAATATACAGACTCAGGGAATATACAGACTAAGGTACTATACAGATTCAGGTAATATACAGACTCAGGTAATATACAGACTCAGGTAATATGCAGATTCAGGTAATATATAGACTCAGGTAATATGCAGACTCAGGTAATATACAGACTCAGGTAATATACAGACTCAGGTAATATACAGACTCAGGTAATATACGGACTTAGGTACTATACAGACTAAGGTAATATACAGATTCATGTCATATAGAGACTCAGGTAATATACAGACTCAGGTAATATACAGACTCAGGTAATATACAGACTCAGGTAATATACAGACTCAGGTAATATACAGATTCATGTAATATACAGACTCAGGTAATATACAGACTCAGGTAATATACAGACTCAGGTAATATACAGATTCAGGTAATATACAGACTCAGGTAATATACAGACTCAGGTAATATACAGACTCAGGTAATATACAGATTCAGGTAATATACAGATTCAGGTAATATACAGACTCAGGTAATATACAGACTCAGGTAATATACGGACTCAGGTAATATACGGACTCAGTTAATATACGGACTCAGGTACTATACAGACTAAGGTAATATACAGACTAAGGTAATATACAGACTCAGGTAATATACAGACTCAGGAAATATACAGACTCAGGTAATATACAGATTCAGGTAATATACAGATTCAGGTAATATACAGACTCAGGTAATATACAGATTCATGTAATATAGAGACTCAGGTAATATACAGACTCAGGTAATATACAGATTCAGGTAATATACAGACTCAGGTAATATACAGACTCAGGTAATATACAGACTCAGGTAATATACAGATTCAGGTAATATACAGATTCAGGTAATATACAGACTCTCAGACTTTGTTTTTCAAATTTCCTTCATTGTCAAGGTTAACATGGTATTACTCAATGTAAAGCATCGCTTGTGATGAACAGATCTGCAACACAACACATAAGACTGCAGACCTTTGTTCCTGCACCAACCCTAACAGGTAACCTTTGTTCCTGGACCAACCCTAACAGGTAACCTTTGTTCCTGCACCAACCCTAACAGGTAACCTTTGTTCCTGCACCAACCCTAGCAGGTAACCTTTGTTCCTGCACCAACCCTAACAGGTAACCTTTGTTCCTGCACCAACCCTAACAGGTAACCTTTGTTCCTGCACCAACCCTAACAGGTAACCTTTGTTCCTGCACCAACCCTAACAGGTAACCTTTGTTCCTGCACCAACCCTAACAGGTAACCTTTGTTCCTGCACCAACCCTAACAGGTAACCTTTGTTCCTGCACCTACCCTAACAGGTAACCTTTGTTCCTGCACCAACCCTAACAGGTAACCTTTGTTCCTGCACCAACCCTAGCAGGTAACCTTTGTTCCTGCACCAACCCTAACAGGTAACCTTTGTTCCTGCACCAACCCTAGCAGGTAACCTTTGTTCCTGCACCAACCCTAACAGGTAACCTTTGTTCCTGCACCAACCCTAACAGGTAACCTTTGTTCCTGCACCAACCCTAACAGGTAACCTTTGTTCCCGCACCAACCCTAACAGGTAACCTTTGTTCCTGCACCAACCCTAACAGGTAACCTTTGTTCCTGCACCAACCCTAACAGGTAACCTTTGTTCCTGCACCAACCCTAACAGGTAACCTTTGTTCCTGCACCAACCCTAACAGGTAACCTTTGTTCCTGCACCAACCCTAACAGGTAACCTTTGTTCCTGCACCAACCCTAACAGGTAACCTTTGTTCCTGCACCAACCCTAACAGGTAACCTTTGTTCCTGCACCAACCCTAACAGGTAACCTTTGTTCCTGCACCAACCCTAACAGGTAACCTTTGTTCCTGCACCAACCCTAACAGGTAACCTTTGTTCCTGCACCAACCCTAACAGGTAACCTTTGTTCCTGCACCAACCCTAACAGGTAACCTTTGTTCCTGCACCAACCCTAGCAGGTAACCTTTGTTCCTGCACCAACCCTAACAGGTAACCTTTGTTCCTGCACCAACCCTAGCAGGTAACCTTTGTTCCTGCACCAACCCTAACAGGTAACCTTTGTTCCTGCACCAACCCTAACAGGTAACCTTTGTTCCCGCACCAACCCTAACAGGTAACCTTTGTTCCTGCACCAACCCTAACAGGTAACCTTTGTTCCTGCACCAACCCTAACAGGTAACCTTTGTTCCTGCACCAACCCTAACAGGTAACCTTTGTTCCTGCACCTACCCTAACAGGTAACCTTTGTTCCTGCACCAACCCTAACAGGTAACCTTTGTTCCTGCACCAACCCTAACAGGTAACCTTTGTTCCTGCACCAACCCTAGCAGGTAACCTTTGTTCCTGCACCAACCCTAGCAGGTAACCTTTGTTCCTGCACCAACCCTAACAGGTAACCTTTGTTCCTGCACCAACCCTAACAGGTAACCTTTGTTCCTGCACCAACCCTAACAGGTAACCTTTGTTCCTGCACCAACCCTAGCAGGTAACCTTTGTTCCTGCACCAACCCTAGCAGGTAACCTTTGTTCCTGCACCAACCCTAACAGGTAACCTTTGTTCCTGCACCAACCCTAACAGGTAACCTTTGTTCCTGCACCAACCCTAACAGGTAACCTTTGTTCCTGCACCAACCCTAACAGGTAACCTTTGTTCCTGCACCAACCCTAACAGGTAACCTTTGTTCCTGCACCAACCCTAGCAGGTAACCTTTGTTCCTGCACCAACCCTAACAGGTAACCTTTGTTCCTTCACCAACCCTAACAGGTAACCTTTGTTCCCGCACCAACCTTTGTTCCTGCACCAACCCTAACAGGTAACGTTTGTTCCTGCACCAACCCTAACAGGTAACCTTTGTTCCTGCACCAACCCTAACAGGTAACCTTTGTTCCTGCACCAACCCTAACAGGTAACCTTTGTTCCTGCACCAACCCTAACAGGTAACCTTTGTTCCTGCACCAACCCTAACAGGTAACCTTTGTTCCTGCACCAACCCTAACAGGTAACCTTTGTTCCTGCACCAACCCTAACAGGTAACCTTTGTTCCTGCACCAACCCTAACAGGTAACCTTTGTTCCTGCACCAACCCTAACAGGTAACCTTTGTTCCTGCACCAACCCTAACAGGTAACCTTTGTTCCTGCACCAACCCTAGCAGGTAACCTTTGTTCCTGCACCAACCCTAACAGGTAACCTTTGTTCCTGCACCAACCCTAACAGGTAACCTTTGTTCCTGCACCAACCCTAACAGGTAACCTTTGTTCCTGCACCAACCCTAACAGGTAACCTTTGTTCCTGCACCAACCCTAACAGGTAACCTTTGTTCCTGCACCAACCCTAGCAGGTAACCTTTGTTCCTGCACCAACCCTAGCAGGTAACCTTTGTTCCTGCACCAACCCTAACAGGTAACCTTTGTTCCTGCACCAACCCTAACAGGTAACCTTTGTTCCTGCACCAACCCTAACAGGTAACCTTTGTTCCTGCACCAACCCTAACAGGTAACCTTTGTTCCTGCACCAACCCTAACAGGTAACCTTTGTTCCTGCACCAACCCTAGCAGGTAACCTTTGTTCCTGCACCAACCCTAACAGGTAACCTTTGTTCCTTCACCAACCCTAACAGGTAACCTTTGTTCCCGCACCAACCTTTGTTCCTGCACCAACCCTAACAGGTAACCTTTGTTCCTGCACCAACCCTAACAGGTAACCTTTGTTCCTGCACCAACCCTAACAGGTAACCTTTGTTCCTGCACCAACCCTAACAGGTAACCTTTGTTCCTGCACCAACCCTAACAGGTAACCTTTGTTCCTGCACCAACCCTAACAGGTAACCTTTGTTCCTGCACCAACCCTAACAGGTAACCTTTGTTCCTGCACCAACCCTAACAGGTAACCTTTGTTCCTGCACCAACCCTAACAGGTAACCTTTGTTCCTGCACCAACCCTAACAGGTAACCTTTGTTCCTGCACCAACCCTAACAGGTAACCTTTGTTCCTGCACCAACCCTAGCAGGTAACCTTTGTTCCTGCACCAACCCTAGCAGGTAACCTTTGTTCCTGCACCAACCCTAACAGGTAACCTTTGTTCCTGCACCAACCCTAACAGGTAACCTTTGTTCCTGCACCAACCCTAACAGGTAACCTTTGTTCCTGCACCAACCCTAACAGGTAACCTTTGTTCCTGCACCAACCCTAACAGGTAACCTTTGTTCCTGCACCAACCCTAGCAGGTAACCTTTGTTCCTGCACCAACCCTAACAGGTAACCTTTGTTCCTTCACCAACCCTAACAGGTAACCTTTGTTCCCGCACCAACCTTTGTTCCTGCACCAACCCTAACAGGTAACCTTTGTTCCTGCACCAACCCTAACAGGTAACCTTTGTTCCTGCACCAACCCTAACAGGTAACCTTTGTTCCTGCACCAACCCTAACAGGTAACCTTTGTTCCTGCACCAACCCTAACAGGTAACCTTTGTTCCTGCACCAACCCTAACAGGTAACCTTTGTTCCTGCACCAACCCTAACAGGTAACCTTTGTTCCTGCACCAACCCTAACAGGTAACCTTTGTTCCTGCACCAACCCTAACAGGTAACCTTTGTTCCTGCACCAACCCTAACAGGTAACCTTTGTTCCTGCACCAACCCTAACAGGTAACCTTTGTTCCTGCACCAACCCTAACAGGTAACCTTTGTTCCTGCACCAACCCTAACAGGTAACCTTTGTTCCTGCACCAACCCTAACAGGTAACCTTTGTTCCTGCACCAACCCTAACAGGTAACCTTTGTTCCTGCACCAACCCTAACAGGTAACCTTTGTTCCTGCACCAACCCTAGCAGGTAACCTTTGTTCCTGCACCAACCCTAACAGGTAACCTTTGTTCCTGCACCAACCCTAATAGGTAACCTTTGTTCCTGCACCAACCCTAACAGGTAACCTTTGTTCCTGCACCAACCCTAACAGGTAACCTTTGTTCCTGCACCAACCCTAACAGGTAACCTTTGTTCCTGCACCAACCCTAGCAGGTAACCTTTGTTCCTGCACCAACCCTAGCAGGTAACCTTTGTTCCTGCACCAACCCTAACAGGTAACCTTTGTTCCTGCACCAACCCTAACAGGTAACCTTTGTTCCTGCACCAACCCTAACAGGTAACCTTTGTTCCTGCACCAACCCTAACAGGTAACCTTTGTTCCTGCACCAACCCTAACAGGTAACCTTTGTTCCTGCACCAACCCTAACAGGTAACCTTTGTTCCTGCACCAACCCTAACAGGTAACCTTTGTTCCTGCACCAACCCTAACAGGTAACCTTTGTTCCTGCACCAACCCTAACAGGTAACCTTTGTTCCTGCACCAACCCTAACAGGTAACCTTTGTTCCTGCACCAACCCTAACAGGTAACCTTTGTTCCTGCACCAACCCTAGCAGGTAACCTTTGTTCCTGCACCAACCCTAACAGGTAACCTTTGTTCCTGCACCAACCCTAACAGGTAACCTTTGTTCCTGCACCAACCCTAACAGGTAACCTTTGTTCCTGCACCAACCCTAACAGGTAACCTTTGTTCCTGCACCAACCCTAACAGGTAACCTTTGTTCCTGCACCAACCCTAGCAGGTAACCTTTGTTCCTGCACCAACCCTAGCAGGTAACCTTTGTTCCTGCACCAACCCTAACAGGTAACCTTTGTTCCTGCACCAACCCTAACAGGTAACCTTTGTTCCTGCACCAACCCTAACAGGTAACCTTTGTTCCTGCACCAACCCTAACAGGTAACCTTTGTTCCTGCACCAACCCTAACAGGTAACCTTTGTTCCTGCACCAACCCTAGCAGGTAACCTTTGTTCCTGCACCAACCCTAACAGGTAACCTTTGTTCCTTCACCAACCCTAACAGGTAACCTTTGTTCCCGCACCAACCTTTGTTCCTGCACAAACCCTAACAGGTAACCTTTGTTCCTGCACCAACCCTAACAGGTAACCTTTGTTCCTGCACCAACCCTAACAGGTAACCTTTGTTCCTGCACCAACCCTAACAGGTAACCTTTGTTCCTGCACCAACCCTAACAGGTAACCTTTGTTCCTGCACCAACCCTAACAGGTAACCTTTGTTCCTGCACCAACCCTAACAGGTAACCTTTGTTCCTGCACCAACCCTAACAGGTAACCTTTGTTCCTGCACCAACCCTAACAGGTAACCTTTGTTCCTGCACCAACCCTAACAGGTAACCTTTGTTCCTGCACCAACCCTAACAGGTAACCTTTGTTCCTGCACCAACCCTAACAGGTAACCTTTGTTCCTGCACCAACCCTAACAGGTAACCTTTGTTCCTGCACCAACCCTAACAGGTAACCTTTGTTCCTGCACCAACCCTAACAGGTAACCTTTGTTCCTGCACCAACCCTAGCAGGTAACCTTTGTTCCTGCACCAACCCTAACAGGTAACCTTTGTTCCTGCACCAACCCTAACAGGTAACCTTTGTTCCTGCACCAACCCTAACAGGTAACCTTTGTTCCTGCACCAACCCTAACAGGTAACCTTTGTTCCTGCACCAACCCTAACAGGTAACCTTTGTTCCTGCACCAACCCTAGCAGGTAACCTTTGTTCCTGCACCAACCCTAGCAGGTAACCTTTGTTCCTGCACCAACCCTAACAGGTAACCTTTGTTCCTGCACCAACCCTAACAGGTAACCTTTGTTCCTGCACCAACCCTGACAGGTAACCTTTGTTCCTGCACCAACCCTAACAGGTAACCTTTGTTCCTGCACCAACCCTAACAGGTAACCTTTGTTCCTGCACCAACCCTAGCAGGTAACCTTTGTTCCTGCACCAACCCTAACAGGTAACCTTTGTTCCTTCACCAACCCTAACAGGTAACCTTTGTTCCCGCACCAACCTTTGTTCCTGCACCAACCCTAACAGGTAACCTTTGTTCCTGCACCAACCCTAACAGGTAACCTTTGTTCCTGCACCAACCCTAACAGGTAACCTTTGTTCCTGCACCAACCCTAGCAGGTAACCTTTGTTCCTGCACCAACCCTAACAGGTAACCTTTGTTCCTGCACCAACCCTAACAGGTAACCTTTGTTCCTGCACCAACCCTAACAGGTAACCTTTGTTCCTGCACCAACCCTAACAGGTAACCTTTGTTCCTGCACCAACCCTAACAGGTAACCTTTGTTCCTGCACCAACCCTAACAGGTAACCTTTGTTCCTGCACCAACCCTAACAGGTAACCTTTGTTCCTGCACCAACCCTAGCAGGTAACCTTTGTTCCTGCACCAACCCTAACAGGTAACCTTTGTTCCTGCACCAACCCTAACAGGTAACCTTTGTTCCTGCACCAACCCTAACAGGTAACCTTTGTTCCTGCACCAACCCTAACAGGTAACCTTTGTTCCTGCACCAACCCTAGCAGGTAACCTTTGTTCCTGCACCAACCCTAGCAGGTAACCTTTGTTCCTGCACCAACCCTAACAGGTAACCTTTGTTCCTGCACCAACCCTAACAGGTAACCTTTGTTCCTGCACCAACCCTGACAGGTAACCTTTGTTCCTGCACCAACCCTAACAGGTAACCTTTGTTCCTGCACCAACCCTAACAGGTAACCTTTGTTCCTGCACCAACCCTAGCAGGTAACCTTTGTTCCTGCACCAACCCTAACAGGTAACCTTTGTTCCTTCACCAACCCTAACAGGTAACCTTTGTTCCCGCACCAACCTTTGTTCCTGCACCAACCCTAACAGGTAACCTTTGTTCCTGCACCAACCCTAACAGGTAACCTTTGTTCCTGCACCAACCCTAACAGGTAACCTTTGTTCCTGCACCAACCCTAGCAGGTAACCTTTGTTCCTGCACCAACCCTAACAGGTAACCTTTGTTCCTGCACCAACCCTAACAGGTAACCTTTGTTCCTGCACCAACCCTAACAGGTAACCTTTGTTCCTGCACCAACCCTAACAGGTAACCTTTGTTCCTGCACCAACCCTAACAGGTAACCTTTGTTCCTGCACCAACCCTAACAGGTAACCTTTGTTCCTGCACCAACCCTAACAGGTAACCTTTGTTCCTGCACCAACCCTAACAGGTAACCTTTGTTCCTGCACCAACCCTAACAGGTAACCTTTGTTCCTGCACCAACCCTAGCAGGTAACCTTTGTTCCTGCACCAACCCTAACAGGTAACCTTTGTTCCTGCACCAACCCTAACAGGTAACCTTTGTTCCTGCACCAACCCTAACAGGTAACCTTTGTTCCTGCACCAACCCTAACAGGTAACCTTTGTTCCTGCACCAACCCTAGCAGGTAACCTTTGTTCCTGCACCAACCCTAGCAGGTAACCTTTGTTCCTGCACCAACCCTAACAGGTAACCTTTGTTCCTGCACCAACCCTAACAGGTAACCTTTGTTCCTGCACCAACCCTGACAGGTAACCTTTGTTCCTGCACCAACCCTAACAGGTAACCTTTGTTCCTGCACCAACCCTAACAGGTAACCTTTGTTCCTGCACCAACCCTAGCAGGTAACCTTTGTTCCTGCACCAACCCTAACAGGTAACCTTTGTTCCTTCACCAACCCTAACAGGTAACCTTTGTTCCCGCACCAACCTTTGTTCCTGCACCAACCCTAACAGGTAACCTTTGTTCCTGCACCAACCCTAACAGGTAACCTTTGTTCCTGCACCAACCCTAACAGGTAACCTTTGTTCCTGCACCAACCCTAGCAGGTAACCTTTGTTCCTGCACCAACCCTAACAGGTAACCTTTGTTCCTGCACCAACCCTAACAGGTAACCTTTGTTCCTGCACCAACCCTAACAGGTAACCTTTGTTCCTGCACCAACCCTAACAGGTAACCTTTGTTCCTGCACCAACCCTAACAGGTAACCTTTGTTCCTGCACCAACCCTAACAGGTAACCTTTGTTCCTGCACCAACCCTAACAGGTAACCTTTGTTCCTGCACCAACCCTAGCAGGTAACCTTTGTTCCTGCACCAACCCTAACAGGTAACCTTTGTTCCTGCACCAACCCTAACAGGTAACCTTTGTTCCTGCACCAACCCTAACAGGTAACCTTTGTTCCTGCACCAACCCTAACAGGTAACCTTTGTTCCTGCACCAACCCTAACAGGTAACCTTTGTTCCTGCACCAACCCTAGCAGGTAACCTTTGATCCTGCACCAACCCTAGCAGGTAACCTTTGTTCCTGCACCAACCCTAACAGGTAACCTTTGTTCCTGCACCAACCCTAACAGGTAACCTTTGTTCCTGCACCAACCCTAACAGGTAACCTTTGTTCCTGCACCAACCCTAACAGGTAACCTTTGTTCCTGCACCAACCCTAACAGGTAACCTTTGTTCCTGCACCAACCCTAACAGGTAACCTTTGTTCCTGCACCAACCCTAACAGGTAACCTTTGTTCCTGCACCAACCCTAGCAGGTAACCTTTGTTCCTGCACCAACCCTAACAGGTAACCTTTGTTCCTTCACCAACCCTAACAGGTAACCTTTGTTCCCGCACCAACCTTTGTTCCTGCACCAACCCTAACAGGTAACCTTTGTTCCTGCACCAACCCTAACAGGTAACCTTTGTTCCTGCACCAACCCTAACAGGTAACCTTTGTTCCTGCACCAACCCTAACAGGTAACCTTTGTTCCTGCACCAACCCTAACAGGTAACCTTTGTTCCTGCACCAACCCTAACAGGTAACCTTTGTTCCTGCACCAACCCTAACAGGTAACCTTTGTTCCTGCACCAACCCTAACAGGTAACCTTTGTTCCTGCACCAACCCTAACAGGTAACCTTTGTTCCTGCACCAACCCTAACAGGTAACCTTTGTTCCTGCACCAACCCTAGCAGGTAACCTTTGTTCCTGCACCAACCCTAGCAGGTAACCTTTGTTCCTGCACCAACCCTAACAGGTAACCTTTGTTCCTGCACCAACCCTAACAGGTAACCTTTGTTCCTGCACCAACCCTAACAGGTAACCTTTGTTCCTGCACCAACCCTAACAGGTAACCTTTGTTCCTGCACCAACCCTAACAGGTAACCTTTGTTCCTGCACCAACCCTAGCAGGTAACCTTTGTTCCTGCACCAACCCTAACAGGTAACCTTTGTTCCTTCACCAACCCTAACAGGTAACCTTTGTTCCCGCACCAACCTTTGTTCCTGCACCAACCCTAACAGGTAACCTTTGTTCCTGCACCAACCCTAACAGGTAACCTTTGTTCCTGCACCAACCCTAACAGGTAACCTTTGTTCCTGCACCAACCCTAACAGGTAACCTTTGTTCCTGCACCAACCCTAACAGGTAACCTTTGTTCCTGCACCAACCCTAACAGGTAACCTTTGTTCCTGCACCAACCCTAACAGGTAACCTTTGTTCCTTCACCAACCCTAACAGGTAACCTTTGTTCCCGCACCAACCTTTGTTCCTGCACCAACCCTAACAGGTAACCTTTGTTCCTGCACCAACCCTAACAGGTAACCTTTGTTCCTGCACCAACCCTAACAGGTAACCTTTGTTCCTGCACCAACCCTAACAGGTAACCTTTGTTCCTGCACCAACCCTAACAGGTAACCTTTGTTCCTGCACCAACCCTAACAGGTAACCTTTGTTCCTGCACCAACCCTAACAGGTAACCTTTGTTCCTGCACCAACCCTAACAGGTAACCTTTGTTCCTGCACCAACCCTAACAGGTAACCTTTGTTCCTGCACCAACCCTAACAGGTAACCTTTGTTCCTGCACCAACCCTAGCAGGTAACCTTTGTTCCTGCACCAACCCTAGCAGGTAACCTTTGTTCCTGCACCAACCCTAACAGGTAACCTTTGTTCCTGCACCAACCCTAACAGGTAACCTTTGTTCCTGCACCAACCCTAACAGGTAACCTTTGTTCCTGCACCAACCCTAACAGGTAACCTTTGTTCCTGCACCAACCCTAACAGGTAACCTTTGTTCCTGCACCAACCCTAGCAGGTAACCTTTGTTCCTGCACCAACCCTAACAGGTAACCTTTGTTCCTTCACCAACCCTAACAGGTAACCTTTGTTCCCGCACCAACCTTTGTTCCTGCACCAACCCTAACAGGTAACCTTTGTTCCTGCACCAACCCTAACAGGTAACCTTTGTTCCTGCACCAACCCTAACAGGTAACCTTTGTTCCTGCACCAACCCTAACAGGTAACCTTTGTTCCTGCACCAACCCTAACAGGTAACCTTTGTTCCTGCACCAACCCTAACAGGTAACCTTTGTTCCTGCACCAACCCTAACAGGTAACCTTTGTTCCTGCACCAACCCTAACAGGTAACCTTTGTTCCTGCACCAACCCTAACAGGTAACCTTTGTTCCTGCACCAACCCTAACAGGTAACCTTTGTTCCTGCACCAACCCTAACAGGTAACCTTTGTTCCTGCACCAACCCTAACAGGTAACCTTTGTTCCTGCACCAACCCTAACAGGTAACCTTTGTTCCTGCACCAACCCTAACAGGTAACCTTTGTTCCTGCACCAACCCTAACAGGTAACCTTTGTTCCTGCACCAACCCTAACAGGTAACCTTTGTTCCTGCACCAACCCTAGCAGGTAACCTTTGTTCCTGCACCAACCCTAACAGGTAACCTTTGTTCCTGCACCAACCCTAACAGGTAACCTTTGTTCCTGCACCAACCCTAACAGGTAACCTTTGTTCCTGCACCAACCCTAACAGGTAACCTTTGTTCCTGCACCAACCCTAACAGGTAACCTTTGTTCCTGCACCAACCCTAACAGGTAACCTTTGTTCCTGCACCAACCCTAACAGGTAACCTTTGTTCCTGCACCAACCCTAACAGGTAACCTTTGTTCCTGCACCAACCCTAACAGGTAACCTTTGTTCCTGCACCAACCCTAACAGGTAACCTTTGTTCCTGCACCAACCCTAACAGGTAACCTTTGTTCCTGCACCAACCCTAACAGGTAACCTTTGTTCCTGCACCAACCCTAACAGGTAACCTTTGTTCCTGCACCAACCCTAACAGGTAACCTTTGTTCCTGCACCAACCCTAACAGGTAACCTTTGTTCCTGCACCAACCCTAACAGGTAACCTTTGTTCCTGCACCAACCCTAGCAGGTAACCTTTGTTCCTGCACCAACCCTAACAGGTAACCTTTGTTCCTGCACCAACCCTAACAGGTAACCTTTGTTCCTGCACCAACCCTAACAGGTAACCTTTGTTCCTGCACCAACCCTAACAGGTAACCTTTGTTCCTGCACCAACCCTAACAGGTAACCTTTGTTCCTGCACCAACCCTAACAGGTAACCTTTGTTCCTGCACCAACCCTAACAGGTAACCTTTGTTCCTGCACCAACCCTAACAGGTAACCTTTGTTCCTGCACCAACCCTAACAGGTAACCTTTGTTCCTGCACCAACCCTAACAGGTAACCTTTGTTCCTGCACCAACCCTAACAGGTAACCTTTGTTCCTGCACCAACCCTAACAGGTAACCTTTGTTCCTGCACCAACCCTAACAGGTAACCTTTGTTCCTGCACCAACCCTAACAGGTAACCTTTGTTCCTGCACCAACCCTAACAGGTAACCTTTGTTCCTGCACCAACCCTAACAGGTAACCTTTGTTCCTGCACCAACCCTAACAGGTAACCTTTGTTCCTGCACCAACCCTAACAGGTAACCTTTGTTCCTGCACCAACCCTAGCAGGTAACCTTTGTTCCTGCACCAACCCTAGCAGGTAACCTTTGTTCCTGCACCAACCCTAACAGGTAACCTTTGTTCCTGCACCAACCCTAACAGGTAACCTTTGTTCCTGCACCAACCCTAACAGGTAACCTTTGTTCCTGCACCAACCCTAACAGGTAACCTTTGTTCCTGCACCAACCCTAACAGGTAACCTTTGTTCCTGCACCAACCCTAACAGGTAACCTTTGTTCCTGCACCAACCCTAACAGGTAACCTTTGTTCCTGCACCAACCCTAACAGGTAACCTTTGTTCCTGCACCAACCCTAACAGGTAACCTTTGTTCCTGCACCAACCCTAACAGGTAACCTTTGTTCCTGCACCAACCCTAACAGGTAACCTTTGTTCCTGCACCAACCCTAACAGGTAACCTTTGTTCCTGCACCAACCCTAGCAGGTAACCTTTGTTCCTGCACCAACCCTAACAGGTAACCTTTGTTCCTGCACCAACCCTAACAGGTAACCTTTGTTCCTGCACCAACCCTAACAGGTAACCTTTGTTCCTGCACCAACCCTAACAGGTAACCTTTGTTCCTGCACCAACCCTAGCAGGTAACCTTTGTTCCTGCACCAACCCTAACAGGTAACCTTTGTTCCTGCACCAACCCTAACAGGTAACCTTTGTTCCTGCACCAACCCTAACAGGTAACCTTTGTTCCTGCACCAACCCTAACAGGTAACCTTTGTTCCTGCACCAACCCTAACAGGTAACCTTTGTTCCTGCACCAACCCTAACAGGTAACCTTTGTTCCTGCACCAACCCTAACAGGTAACCTTTGTTCCTGCACCAACCCTAACAGGTAACCTTTGTTCCTGCACCAACCCTAACAGGTAACCTTTGTTCCTGCACCAACCCTAGCAGGTAACCTTTGTTCCTGCACCAACCCTAGCAGGTAACCTTTGTTCCTGCACCAACCCTAGCAGGTAACCTTTGTTCCTGCACCAACCCTAGCAGGTAACCT
The DNA here is from genome assembly GCF_045679555.1 of Salvelinus alpinus. NCBI lineage: Eukaryota > Metazoa > Chordata > Actinopteri > Salmoniformes > Salmonidae > Salvelinus > Salvelinus alpinus. The sequence continues at coordinate 3,826,401 of NC_092104.1, read as the reverse complement.
TTGTTCCTGCACCAACCCTAACAGGTAACCTTTGTTCCTGCACCAACCCTAACAGGTAACCTTTGTTCCTGCACCAACCCTAGCAGGTAACCTTTGTTCCTGCACCAACCCTAACAGGTAACCTTTGTTCCTGCACCAACCCTAACAGGTAACCTTTGTTCCTGCACCAACCCTAACAGGTAACCTTTGTTCCTGCACCAACCCTAACAGGTAACCTTTGTTCCTGCACCAACCCTAACAGGTAACCTTTGTTCCTGCACCAACCCTAACAGGTAACCTTTGTTCCTGCACCAACCCTAACAGGTAACCTTTGTTCCTGCACCAACCCTAACAGGTAACCTTTGTTCCTGCACCAACCCTAACAGGTAACCTTTGTTCCTGCACCAACCCTAACAGGTAACCTTTGTTCCTGCACCAACCCTAGCAGGTAACCTTTGTTCCTGCACCAACCCTAACAGGTAACCTTTGTTCCTGCACCAACCCTAACAGGTAACCTTTGTTCCTGCACCAACCCTAGCAGGTAACCTTTGTTCCTGCACCAACCCTAGCAGGTAACCTTTGTTCCTGCACCAACCCTAACAGGTAACCTTTGTTCCTGCACCAACCCTAACAGGTAACCTTTGTTCCTGCACCAACCCTAACAGGTAACCTTTGTTCCTGCACCAACCCTAACAGGTAACCTTTGTTCCTGCACCAACCCTAACAGGTAACCTTTGTTCCTGCACCAACCCTAACAGGTAACCTTTGTTCCTGCACCAACCCTAACAGGTAACCTTTGTTCCTGCACCAACCCTAACAGGTAACCTTTGTTCCTGCACCAACCCTAACAGGTAACCTTTGTTCCTGCACCAACCCTAACAGGTAACCTTTGTTCCTGCACCAACCCTAACAGGTAACCTTTGTTCCTGCACCAACCCTAACAGGTAACCTTTGTTCCTGCACCAACCCTAGCAGGTAACCTTTGTTCCTGCACCAACCCTAACAGGTAACCTTTGTTCCTGCACCAACCCTAACAGGTAACCTTTGTTCCTGCACCAACCCTAACAGGTAACCTTTGTTCCTGCACCAACCCTAACAGGTAACCTTTGTTCCTGCACCAACCCTAGCAGGTAACCTTTGTTCCTGCACCAACCCTAACAGGTAACCTTTGTTCCTGCACCAACCCTAACAGGTAACCTTTGTTCCTGCACCAACCCTAGCAGGTAACCTTTGTTCCTGCACCAACCCTAACAGGTAACCTTTGTTCCTGCACCAACCCTAACAGGTAACCTTTGTTCCTGCACCAACCCTAACAGGTAACCTTTGTTCCTGCACCAACCCTAACAGGTAACCTTTGTTCCTGCACCAACCCTAACAGGTAACCTTTGTTCCTGCACCAACCCTAACAGGTAACCTTTGTTCCTGCACCAACCCTAACAGGTAACCTTTGTTCCTGCACCAACCCTAACAGGTAACCTTTGTTCCTGCACCAACCCTAACAGGTAACCTTTGTTCCTGCACCAACCCTAACAGGTAACCTTTGTTCCTGCACCAACCCTAACAGGTAACCTTTGTTCCTGCACCAACCCTAACAGGTAACCTTTGTTCCTGCACCAACCCTAGCAGGTAACCTTTGTTCCTGCACCAACCCTAACAGGTAACCTTTGTTCCTGCACCAACCCTAACAGGTAACCTTTGTTCCTGCACCAACCCTAGCAGGTAACCTTTGTTCCTGCACCAACCCTAACAGGTAACCTTTGTTCCTGCACCAACCCTAGCAGGTAACCTTTGTTCCTGCACCAACCCTAACAGGTAACCTTTGTTCCTGCACCAACCCTAACAGGTAACCTTTGTTCCTGCACCAACCCTAGCAGGTAACCTTTGTTCCTGCACCAACCCTAACAGGTAACCTTTGTTCCTGCACCAACCCTAACAGGTAACCTTTGTTCCTGCACCAACCCTAACAGGTAACCTTTGTTCCTGCACCAACCCTAACAGGTAACCTTTGTTCCTGCACCAACCCTAACAGGTAACCTTTGTTCCTGCACCAACCCTAACAGGTAACCTTTGTTCCTGCACCAACCCTAACAGGTAACCTTTGTTCCTGCACCAACCCTAACAGGTAACCTTTGTTCCTGCACCAACCCTAACAGGTAACCTTTGTTCCTGCACCAACCCTAACAGGTAACCTTTGTTCCTGCACCAACCCTAACAGGTAACCTTTGTTCCTGCACCAACCCTAACAGGTAACCTTTGTTCCTGCACCAACCCTAACAGGTAACCTTTGTTCCTGCACCAACCCTAGCAGGTAACCTTTGTTCCTGCACCAACCCTAACAGGTAACCTTTGTTCCTGCACCAACCCTAACAGGTAACCTTTGTTCCTGCACCAACCCTAACAGGTAACCTTTGTTCCTGCACCAACCCTAACAGGTAACCTTTGTTCCTGCACCAACCCTAGCAGGTAACCTTTGTTCCTGCACCAACCCTAACAGGTAACCTTTGTTCCTGCACCAACCCTAACAGGTAACCTTTGTTCCTGCACCAACCCTAGCAGGTAACCTTTGTTCCTGCACCAACCCTAACAGGTAACCTTTGTTCCTGCACCAACCCTAACAGGTAACCTTTGTTCCTGCACCAACCCTAACAGGTAACCTTTGTTCCTGCACCAACCCTAACAGGTAACCTTTGTTCCTGCACCAACCCTAACAGGTAACCTTTGTTCCTGCACCAACCCTAACAGGTAACCTTTGTTCCTGCACCAACCCTAACAGGTAACCTTTGTTCCTGCACCAACCCTAACAGGTAACCTTTGTTCCTGCACCAACCCTAACAGGTAACCTTTGTTCCTGCACCAACCCTAACAGGTAACCTTTGTTCCTGCACCAACCCTAACAGGTAACCTTTGTTCCTGCACCAACCCTAACAGGTAACCTTTGTTCCTGCACCAACCCTAGCAGGTAACCTTTGTTCCTGCACCAACCCTAACAGGTAACCTTTGTTCCTGCACCAACCCTAACAGGTAACCTTTGTTCCTGCACCAACCCTAGCAGGTAACCTTTGTTCCTGCACCAACCCTAGCAGGTAACCTTTGTTCCTGCACCAACCCTAGCAGGTAACCTTTGTTCCTGCACCAACCCTAGCAGGTAACCTTTGTTCCTGCACCAACCCTAACAGGTAACCTTTGTTCCTGCACCAACCCTAACAGGTAACCTTTGTTCCTGCACCAACCCTAGCAGGTAACCTTTGTTCCTGCACCAACCCTAACAGGTAACCTTTGTTCCTGCACCAACCCTAACAGGTAACCTTTGTTCCTGCACCAACCCTAGCAGGTAACCTTTGTTCCTGCACCAACCCTAACAGGTAACCTTTGTTCCTTCACCAACCCTAACAGGTAACCTTTGTTCCTGCACCAACCCTAACAGGTAACCTTTGTTCCTGCACCAACCCTAACAGGTAACCTTTGTTCCTGCACCAACCCTAACAGGTAACCTTTGTTCCTGCACCAACCCTAACAGGTAACCTTTGTTCCTGCACCAACCCTAACAGGTAACCTTTGTTCCTGCACCAACCCTAGCAGGTAACCTTTGTTCCTGCACCAACCCTAACAGGTAACCTTTGTTCCTGCACCAACCCTAACAGGTAACCTTTGTTCCTGCACCAACCCTAGCAGGTAACCTTTGTTCCTGCACCAACCCTAGCAGGTAACCTTTGTTCCTGCACCAACCCTAGCAGGTAACCTTTGTTCCTGCACCAACCCTAGCAGGTAACCTTTGTTCCTGCACCAACCCTAGCAGGTAACCTTTGTTCCTGCACCAACCCTAACAGGTAACCTTTGTTCCTGCACCAACCCTAGCAGGTAACCTTTGTTCCTGCACCAACCCTAACAGGTAACCTTTGTTCCTGCACCAACCCTAGCAGGTAACCTTTGTTCCTGCACCAACCCTAACAGGTAACCTTTGTTCCTGCACCAACCCTAACAGGTAACCTTTGTTCCTGCACCAACCCTAGCAGGTAACCTTTGTTCCTGCACCAACCCTAACAGGTAACCTTTGTTCCTTCACCAACCCTAACAGGTAACCTTTGTTCCTGCACCAACCCTAACAGGTAACCTTTGTTCCTGCACCAACCCTAACAGGTAACCTTTGTTCCTGCACCAACCCTAGCAGGTAACCTTTGTTCCTGCACCAACCCTAACAGGTAACCTTTGTTCCTGCACCAACCCTAACAGGTAACCTTTGTTCCTGCACCAACCCTAACAGGTAACCTTTGTTCCTGCACCAACCCTAACAGGTAACCTTTGTTCCTGCACCAACCCTAACAGGTAACCTTTGTTCCTGCACCAACCCTAACAGGTAACCTTTGTTCCTGCACCAACCCTAACAGGTAACCTTTGTTCCTGCACCAACCCTAACAGGTAACCTTTGTTCCTGCACCAACCCTAACAGGTAACCTTTGTTCCTGCACCAACCCTAACAGGTAACCTTTGTTCCTGCACCAACCCTAACAGGTAACCTTTGTTCCTGCACCAACCCTAACAGGTAACCTTTGTTCCTGCACCAACCCTAACAGGTAACCTTTGTTCCTGCACCAACCCTAGCAGGTAACCTTTGTTCCTGCACCAACCCTAACAGGTAACCTTTGTTCCTTCACCAACCCTAACAGGTAACCTTTGTTCCTGCACCAACCCTAACAGGTAACCTTTGTTCCTGCACCAACCCTAACAGGTAACCTTTGTTCCTGCACCAACCCTAACAGGTAACCTTTGTTCCTGCACCAACCCTAACAGGTAACCTTTGTTCCTGCACCAACCCTAGCAGGTAACCTTTGTTCCTGCACCAACCCTAACAGGTAACCTTTGTTCCTGCACCAACCCTAACAGGTAACCTTTGTTCCTGCACCAACCCTAGCAGGTAACCTTTGTTCCTGCACCAACCCTAACAGGTAACCTTTGTTCCTGCACCAACCCTAACAGGTAACCTTTGTTCCTGCACCAACCCTAACAGGTAACCTTTGTTCCTGCACCAACCCTAACAGGTAACCTTTGTTCCTGCACCAACCCTAACAGGTAACCTTTGTTCTTGCACCAACCCTAACAGGTAACCTTTGTTCCTGCACCAACCCTAAGAGGTAACCTTTGTTCCTGCACCAACCCTAACAGGTAACCTTTGTTCCTGCACCAACCCTAACAGGTAACCTTTGTTCCTGCACCAACCCTAACAGGTAACCTTTGTTCCTGCACCAACCCTAACAGGTAACCTTTGTTCCTGCACCAACCCTAACAGGTAACCTTTGTTCCTGCACCAACCCTAACAGGTAACCTTTGTTCCTGCACCAACCCTAGCAGGTAACCTTTGTTCCTGCACCAACCCTAACAGGTAACCTTTGTTCCTGCACCAACCCTAACAGGTAACCTTTGTTCCTGCACCAACCCTAACAGGTAACCTTTGTTCCTGCACCAACCCTAACAGGTAACCTTTGTTCCTGCACCAACCCTAGCAGGTAACCTTTGTTCCTGCACCAACCCTAACAGGTAACCTTTGTTCCTGCACCAACCCTAACAGGTAACCTTTGTTCCTGCACCAACCCTAGCAGGTAACCTTTGTTCCTGCACCAACCCTAACAGGTAACCTTTGTTCCTGCACCAACCCTAACAGGTAACCTTTGTTCCTGCACCAACCCTAACAGGTAACCTTTGTTCCTGCACCAACCCTAACAGGTAACCTTTGTTCCTGCACCAACCCTAACAGGTAACCTTTGTTCCTGCACCAACCCTAACAGGTAACCTTTGTTCCTGCACCAACCCTAACAGGTAACCTTTGTTCCTGCACCAACCCTAACAGGTAACCTTTGTTCCTGCACCAACCCTAACAGGTAACCTTTGTTCCTGCACCAACCCTAACAGGTAACCTTTGTTCCTGCACCAACCCTAACAGGTAACCTTTGTTCCTGCACCAACCCTAACAGGTAACCTTTGTTCCTGCACCAACCCTAGCAGGTAACCTTTGTTCCTGCACCAACCCTAACAGGTAACCTTTGTTCCTGCACCAACCCTAACAGGTAACCTTTGTTCCTGCACCAACCCTAGCAGGTAACCTTTGTTCCTGCACCAACCCTAGCAGGTAACCTTTGTTCCTGCACCAACCCTAGCAGGTAACCTTTGTTCCTGCACCAACCCTAGCAGGTAACCTTTGTTCCTGCACCAACCCTAGCAGGTAACCTTTGTTCCTGCACCAACCCTAACAGGTAACCTTTGTTCCTGCACCAACCCTAGCAGGTAACCTTTGTTCCTGCACCAACCCTAACAGGTAACCTTTGTTCCTGCACCAACCCTAACAGGTAACCTTTGTTCCTGCACCAACCCTAGCAGGTAACCTTTGTTCCTGCACCAACCCTAACAGGTAACCTTTGTTCCTGCACCAACCCTAACAGGTAACCTTTGTTCCTGCACCAACCCTAACAGGTAACCTTTGTTCCTGCACCAACCCTAACAGGTAACCTTTGTTCCTGCACCAACCCTAACAGGTAACCTTTGTTCCTGCACCAACCCTAACAGGTAACCTTTGTTCCTGCACCAACCCTAACAGGTAACCTTTGTTCCTGCACCAACCCTAGCAGGTAACCTTTGTTCCTGCACCAACCCTAACAGGTAACCTTTGTTCCTGCACCAACCCTAACAGGTAACCTTTGTTCCTGCACCAACCCTAGCAGGTAACCTTTGTTCCTGCACCAACCCTAGCAGGTAACCTTTGTTCCTGCACCAACCCTAGCAGGTAACCTTTGTTCCTGCACCAACCCTAGCAGGTAACCTTTGTTCCTGCACCAACCCTAACAGGTAACCTTTGTTCCTGCACCAACCCTAGCAGGTAACCTTTGTTCCTGCACCAACCCTAACAGGTAACCTTTGTTCCTGCACCAACCCTAACAGGTAACCTTTGTTCCTGCACCAACCCTAGCAGGTAACCTTTGTTCCTGCACCAACCCTAACAGGTAACCTTTGTTCCTTCACCAACCCTAACAGGTAACCTTTGTTCCTGCACCAACCCTAACAGGTAACCTTTGTTCCTGCACCAACCCTAACAGGTAACCTTTGTTCCTGAACCAACCCTAACAGGTAACCTTTGTTCCTGCACCAACCCTAACAGGTAACCTTTGTTCCTGCACCAACCCTAACAGGTAACCTTTGTTCCTGCACCAACCCTAACAGGTAACCTTTGTTCCTGCACCAACCCTAACAGGTAACCTTTGTTCCTGCACCAACCCTAACAGGTAACCTTTGTTCCTGCACCAACCCTAACAGGTAACCTTTGTTCCTGCACCAACCCTAACAGGTAACCTTTGTTCCTGCACCAACCCTAACAGGTAACCTTTGTTCCTGCACCAACCCTAACAGGTAACCTTTGTTCCTGCACCAACCCTAACAGGTAACCTTTGTTCCTGCACCAACCCTAGCAGGTAACCTTTGTTCCTGCACCAACCCTAACAGGTAACCTTTGTTCCTGCACCAACCCTAACAGGTAACCTTTGTTCCTGCACCAACCCTAACAGGTAACCTTTGTTCCTGCACCAACCCTAACAGGTAACCTTTGTTCCTGCACCAACCCTAGCAGGTAACCTTTGTTCCTGCACCAACCCTAACAGGTAACCTTTGTTCCTGCACCAACCCTAACAGGTAACCTTTGTTCCTGCACCAACCCTAGCAGGTAACCTTTGTTCCTGCACCAACCCTAACAGGTAACCTTTGTTCCTGCACCAACCCTAACAGGTAACCTTTGTTCCTGCACCAACCCTAACAGGTAACCTTTGTTCCTGCACCAACCCTAACAGGTAACCTTTGTTCCTGCACCAACCCTAACAGGTAACCTTTGTTCCTGCACCAACCCTAACAGGTAACCTTTGTTCCTGCACCAACCCTAACAGGTAAGGAGACTCCAACATGAACGGTTGGGGTCAGAATGGCTGACCCGCTCTTTCGCTCTCTCGCTCTCTCGCGCTCTCTCGCGCTCTCTCGCTCTCTCGCTCTCTCTCGCTCTCTCGCTCTCTCGCTCTCTCTCTCTCTCTCTCTCTCTCTCTCTCTCTCTCTCTCTCTCTCTCTCTCTCTCTCTCTCTCAGTGCATCCCAACATGCAACCTATTCCCTATGTAGTGCACTACTTTTGACCAGGGCCCATAGGACTCTGGTGAAAAGTAGTTTACTACATAGGGAATAGTGTCCCATTTGGGACTCATTTTCTCTGTGTTACTGCTCCTCCATTAGCCCGCTCCTCAAATGTACAGTGATTAATCCTTCAGCTTTCAACCTTGACAGGAATTATTCTCCTCTAATGAATTACAAATGTGGCAAAGTCATGTGCTTCGACCGGCAGTCGCATCTCCACCAACCTAATTGCCTTCAACGTATCACAATTCAATACAAAATGCCTTTTCTTCTGCCAGATGACGTCCATTGTCTTGCCATCACGCCATCCCTTCCACACAGATGTTGGGGATCTGTTTGAGATTCTACTCAGTGTTCAGTTCGTAGCGGTGATGTCTACTGACTACGAAGTGAAATGGGACATGGGGAATGGGGTAGTCAAGCAGCCAGGGCCCGATATCGGTGGAGGTTGAGGGATTGAAAGCTGGCTATGTCAATGTGAGGATACAGGATATTTTCTAGTAGTTATTTGCGATCAAGTAGATAATATTTATAAAAAATTAAAAGTAGCTCTACCAGAGATATATCTTTGATACAGTCTGTTTCCTGACCAGGATACCCTGTACGATGGTCCATCTCTGTGTCTGATGTCATACTGATGTCATACTGACCTCCTGAGGGGTGTGTCTGATGTCATACTGATGTCATACTGACCTCCTGAGGGGTGTGTCTGATGTCATACTCACCTCCTGAGGGGTGTGTCTGATGTCATACTGACCTCCTGAGGGGTGTGCCTGATGTCATACTCACCTCCTGAGGGGTGTGTCTGATGTCATACTGACCTCCTGAGGTGTGTGTGTGTGTGTGTGTGTGTGTGTGTGTGTGTGTGTGTGTGTGTGTGTGTGTGTGTGTGTGTGTGTGTGTGTGTGTGTGTGTGTGTGTGTGTGTGTGTGTGTGTGTGTGTGTGTGTGTGTGTGTGTGTGTGTGGTCGTATTGTATTTCCCATTGGATCACATGTCACATGTCTAAGTCACATGTCTAAGTCACATGTCTAAATCCCATGTCTAAGTCACATGTCTAAATCACATGTCTAAGTCACATGTCTAAATCACAGGCTATTCAACCGATCACTACCCAATTGCTCTTAAATACAAGTAAAACTAAATGCATGCTCTTCACCAATCGCTGCCTGCACCTACCCGCCCATCCAGCATCACCACTCTGGACGGCTCTGACTTAGAATATGTGGACAACTACAAATACCTAGGTGTCTGGTTACACTGTAAACTCTCCTTCCAGACTCACATTAAGCATCTCCAATCCAAAATTAAATCTAGAATCGGCTTCCTATATCGCAACAAAGCATCCTTCACTCATGCTGCCAAACATACCCTCGTAAAACTGACCATCCTACCGATCCTCTATTTCGGCGATTTCATCTATAAAATAGCCTCCAACACTCTACTCAACAAATTGGATGCAGTCTATCACAGTGCCATCCGTTTTGTCACCAAAGCCCCATACACTACCCACCACTGCGACCTGTACGCTCTCGTTGGTTGGCCCTCGCTTCTTACTCGTCGCCAAACCCACTGGCTCCAGGTCAACTATAAGTCTTTGCTAGGTAAAGCTCCGCCTTATCTCAGCTCGCTGGTCACCATAGCAGCACCCACCTGTAGCAAGCACTCCAGCAGGTATATCTCACTGGTCACCCCCAAAGCCAATTCCTCCTTTGGTCGCCTTTCCTTCCAGTTCTCTGCTGCCAATGACTGGAACGAACTGCAAAAATCACTGAAGCTGGAGACTCATAAGCACCAGTTGTCAGAGCAGCTCACAGATCACTGCACCTGTACATAGCCCATCTGTAAACAGCCCATCTATCTACCTCATCCCCATACTGTATTTATGTATTTATCTTGCTCCTTTGCACCCCAGTATCTCTACTTGCACATTCATCTTCTGTACATCTACCATTCCAGTGTTTAATTGCTATATTGTAGTTACTTCGCCACCATGGCCTATGTATTGCCTTACCTCCCGTATCTTATCTCATTTGCACTCACTGTATATATACTTTAATTTTTTTTCTTTTTTTTCTACTGTATTATTGATTGTATGTTTGTTTGTTCCACTCTGTGTTGTTGTCTGTGTCACACTGCTTTTCTTTATCTTGGCCAGGTCACAGTTGTAAATGAGAACTTGTTCTCAACTAGCCTATTAAATAAAGGTGAAAAATAAAATGTAAAACATGTCTAAACGCTGCCATAGAGTTCTTCATCTAACCTGATGCCCTTCAGATGTATCTGTTTGGGTATAGAAACACACACACACACACACACACACACACACACACACACACACACACACACACACACACACACACACACACACACACACACACACACACACACACACACACACACACACACACACACACACACACACACACACACACACACACACACACACACACGCACACACACACACTGTTTGGACATAGACAGCAGTGGGACTGATGCCTCTGCCTGTTTACTTGTGTTTGTACAACAGAGTCTGGACTGATCACCTGATCAATGTGTTCTAGAATTAGAATTAGAAACTCTTCAAGTTCTACGAATTTGTGTTCAAGAAACATAATTGAGCAGATCGAACTTGATAATACATTCACAACTAACATGGGATAGTCTAGTACATATTACTTATTCATATTGACCGAAACATTTCACTGTGCAGATCTTTTGAGTGTCGGCCGCCTCCATGCTTTTTCTATTTTTTATTTTTTTTTACCCTGATTGCCGTTCCTTCGTTTGCTGGTCAGTTGCCGTGGCAACCCCGGTTTGATTGTGGAACCCCGTACGTTACTAAGTAGGGGGGTGCGTTTTGTTCATTCGTTCGTTGGCCGTGTTTAATTGATGCACACTAATGTACATGCCTTTTGCAGATACTGCTAAGCAGGCTTTTTTGTTGTTGTTCCAGGTCAAACTTTCAGGTCCACACATTTACATAAAAGCAGCACATTTAGTCTGGAAACCAAATCATTATTAGCAATTTCACAACGCACATGTTTTTCTTCCTTCAGTGATAACTGCAGTGCAAACACTAATTTATTAGCAGTAAATATTGCCTCTTTGGAGGATGTTGGTGTTTTTTAGGAGTTTTGTTAGGGCTGACACTAAAGACCACAGCGTCTCCGAGAAGAAAAGACAACTGACAGGAGAGGACGGCAACGAGCAATTAGTGTTTTGGGGGCGGCGGCTCCAAGACAATACATGTTGAAGTCAGCGCCGTGGTAAACAAGATATGTTTGACATATGCCTTTGTGTGTCTTGCAACAAAAAAATATATATATACAAAACTCCCTTGAGGAAACACAAATGACAAGTTATAGGTTACAAACATGGCATATCTCCTGGATGTATTCTTCATCAACAGAGAACTAATAGTGTGTTCATTATCCACTTCTAAACATTAACTATGGGGAGAGAGACTTAAAAAAAATATATATCCCATAATAAAGCAGCAATGTTGATTTAACATCAACACAAGCAATATTAGGATATAACTATTAAATACAAAAAAGGTGTACTTTGTTTTAGCAAATGTTAATAAACTAAGCCAAGTTTATGAGTAATAAAAAAATTTAAAAAATCACACATGACTTGGCTTATAAGTAATCTAAAAATGTCTTATTCCCTCGCTAAAATGATCTTACTCAGATCTTACTAGCTCGACTACCCAAACACTATTTGACTGTGTAATCTATCAGAATACTGCTGCGTTATAGCTGTCCCTGAGGGTGGAGGTGGCATCCTGGGGAAGATACTGAACCTATATATGGTAACAGTACATGTTGTTATCCGTGGCTTATCTCATGACTTCCCTGTAGCCAGTCACACAACGAGCATACCTTATCTCTCTCCTATAGGCAGCCATCTTGGCGTGAGAGACACACTGGCTAATGTTGATCTAATTGTTGTGACATGCTGTGGTCTCCATGGCCCGTGTAGAACGTCAGAGAGAGCTGACAACTTCTGGGAGTCTCTGTCCTGCACTGTGTGTACCTTCACTTTCCTTCATGTAGGATTTTATTAAATACGTCATATTATTAAGCAACTCATAGTTGAGGGGATTTCTGGAAAAAACCTGGGAGTTTTGGAAATGTTATCAGAAATACTACGTCCATATATGTGAATATGTGCTGCTGTTCCCTCTGTTGTTAAACAGTGCCTTGTCTCCACTGTGGTCCGAGGTGACAGGGCACAGATGTCTTCCATTCAATCTGCCAATCCACATCACAGTCTGAGCCTGGGTCAATGTGGAGCTGTTGTCTAGTGAGTAGGGTTAGGGCTTGTTTCTGGACCCTGGTTGGTGTGGATGTGTCTCTGGTTGGGTGGATGTGTCCCTGGTTGGTGGATGTGTCCCTGGTTGGGTGGATGTGTCCCTGGTTGGTGGATGTGTCCCTGGTTGGTGGATGTGTCCCTGGTTGGTGGATGTGTCCCTGGTGGGGTGGATGTGTCCCTGGTTGGGTGGATGTGTCCCTGGTGGGGTTGATGTGTCCCTGGTTGGGTGGATGTGTCCCTGGTTGGGTGGATGTGTCCCTGGTTGGGTGGATGTGTCCCTGGTTGGGGTTGATGTGTCCCTGGTTGGTATGGATGTGTCCCTGGTTTGGAGGATGTGTCCCTGGTGGGGTTGATGTGTCCCTGGTTGGGTGGATGTGTCCCTGGTTGGGTGGATGTGTCCCTGGTTTGGTGGATGTGTCCCTGGTTGGGTGGATGTGTCCCTGGTTGGGGTTGATGTGTCCCTGGTTTGGAGGATGTGTCCCTGGTTGGGTGGATGTGTCTCTGGTTTGGTGGATGTGTCCCTGGTTTGGTGGATGTGTCCCTGGTTTGGAGGATGTGTCCCTGGTTTGGAGGATGTGTCCCTGGTTGGGTGGATATGTCCCTGGTTGGGTGGATGTGTCCCTGGTTGGGTGGATGTGTCCCTGGTTTGGTGGATGTGTCCCTGGTTGGGTGGATGTGTCCCTGGTTTGGTGGATGTGTCCCTGGTTTGGTGGATGTGTCCGTGGTTGGTGGATGTGTCTTTGGTTGGGTGGATGTGTCCCTGGTTTGGTGGATGTGTCCCTGGTTGGGTTGATGTGTCCCTGGTTGGTGTGGAGGTGTCTCAGGTTTGGTGGATGTGTCCCTGGTTGGTGGATGTGTCCCTGGTTGGTGGATGTGTCCCTGGTTGGGTGGATGTGTCCCTGGTTGGGTGGATATCTGCTCTAAAGTGTGTATTCTGGTTGGGTGGATGTGTCCCTGGTTTGGGTTGATGTGTTCCTGGTTGGTATGGATGTGTCCCTGGTTGGGTGGATGTGTCCCTGGTTGGGTGGATGTGTGCTAGTTGGTATGGATGTGTCCCTGGTTGGGTGGATGTGTCCCTGGTTGGGTAGATGTGTCCCTGGTTGGGTAGATGTGTCCCTGGTTGGGGTAGATATCTACTCTAAAGTGTATGTTCTGGTAGGTAGATATCTACTCTAAAGTGTGTATTCTGGTTGGGTAGATATGTGAGAATAAAGGCTGATGTGCTTCTCACTGCTCCACCCAGACACAGGCACCTCTAATCCCATGGATTACTGTGGTATGAGGAGCCGTGTCTCTGGTCTTCCTCTGGTCTTCCTGGTGGCCAACAGAAAGAATGTAGGCGACTGTCTTCTATGTCTCCTTCAAACTCATATGAACAATGGTTTAGGACAGAGTTTCCCCAAAAGGTGGCCTGCGAGCCAAATTCGGCCATCGGGTGATTTTATCTGGCACCACATATTTGTGGATGGACATAAAATACTGTAAAATCACCAGGAAATTAGTACAAAGGGATTTTAATATAGGACATATGTTCCCAAGTGTTCCCATGCATGAATAGAGAGTCACGTGTGGATCGTATCTTAGTGTTATCAAGATTTGAAATAATTTTGTTTTTGGCAAATACTATATGTTTGAGATTTGTTGCTGTAAATGTTTTGTTTACAAATGATTTATAACTATCCCACTGGGCACAGACGTCAGTTCAGCATCTATTTGTGATTTACATTTGGTTGAGTTGTCAACTGATGTGAATTCAATGTGAAAACCCCCCAAAATACTAAATTCCCTTACAGTAACCAGGTATAGTACATGTTGGATAAAACGTTACACGATTGGCCTGATGGAAACAGGAAATTTATCAGTAAACTTTCCAAATGTCGACAAAACAAAATAAGTTGAGATTTTTGTGTCGGTAAAATTAATTATGTGAGAAATGCCGGGGGAAACGGCTTTATGCGCAAATATTGTTGTAATAACCACGTCATATCGAAGTAAACTCGGAGTCACGTGATGATATTGTGTGGTCCTCCCACTACGACTCAGGAAACCATGCAGTTTATTAGACTACAGATCTGTTGTGTGGTCCTCCCACTACGACTCAGGAAACCATGCAGTTTATTAAGCTACAGATCTGTTGTGTGGTCCTCCCACTACGACTCAGGAAACCATGCAGTTTATTAGGCTACAGATCTGTTGTGTGGTCCTCCCACTACGACTCAGGAAACCATACAGTTTATTAGGCTACAGATCTGTTGTGAGGTCCTCCCACTACGACTCAGGAAACCATGCAGTTTATTAGGCTACAGATCTGTTGTGTGGTCCTCCCACTACGACTCAGGAAACCATGCAGTTTATTAGTCTACAGATCTGTTGTGAGGTCCTCCCACTACGACTCAGGAAACCATGCAGTTTATTAGGCTACAAATCTGTTGTGAGGTCCTCCCACTACGACTCAGGAAACCATGCAGTTTATTAGGCTACAGATCTGTTGTGTGGTCCTCCCACTACGACTCAGGAAACCATGCAGTTTATGAGGCTACAGATCTGTTGTGTGGTCCTCCCACTACGACTCAGGAAACCATGCACTTTATTTGGCTACAGATCTGTGTGTGGTCCTCCCACTACGACTCAGGACCCATACAGTTTATTAGGCTACAGATCTGTTGTGAGGTCCTCCCACTACGACTCAGGAAACCATGCAGTTTATGAGGCTACAGATCTGTTGTGAGGTCCTCCCACTACGACTCAGGAAACCATGCACTTTATTTGGCTACAGATCTGTGTGTGGTCCTCCCACTACGACTCAGGACCCATACAGTTTATTAGGCTACAAATCTGTTGTGAGGTCCTCCCACTACGACTCAGGAAACCATGCAGTTTATTAGGCTACAGATCTGTTGTGTGGTCCTCCCACTACGACTCAGGAAACCATGCAGTTTATTAGGCTACAGATCTGTTGTGTGGTCCTCCCACTACGACTCAGGAAACCATGTACTTTATTTGGCTACAGATCTGTGTGTGGTCCTCCCACTACGACTCAGGACCCATACAGTTTATTAGGCTACAGATCTGTTGTGAGGTCCTCCCACTACGACTCAGGAAACCATGCAGTTTATTAGGCTACAGATCTGTTGTGTGGTCCTCCCACTACGACTCAGGAAACCATGCAGTTTATTAGGCTACAGATCTGTTGTGTGGTCCTCCCACTACGACTCAGGAAACCATGCAGTTTATTAGGCTACAGATCTGTTGTGAGGTCCTCCTACTACGACTCAGGAAACCATGCAGTTTATTAGGCTACAGATCTGTTGTGAGGTCCTCCCACTACGACTCAGGAAACCATGCAGTTTATTAGGCTACAGATCTGTTGTGAGGTCCTCCCACTACGACTCAGGAAACCATACAGTTCTATTAGGCTACAGATTAAATGAGTTATGATGAACTTCACCGGATGGTGAAAGTGCACTGTGATGTGCTTGATTCTCCTTTCCAATAATTATGGAAGGTGTTATTCTGATGACATGATAATTGATGCTTGACTACCGTTTGACAAATACCAATATTTTGTCCATAATAATCTTATCATGTAGGCTATACCCACACTGTATCTGCTAGCTAATGACTAGAGCACATGTACCAAGTCCAGGGTGGACACAGCGGTATACACACACACTTCCCCTTCTCTTTTCTCAGTCTGCATGTTCATTCCCAGGATCTCCAGTGTGAAACGTTAAACCCTCCAATGTCACATGCAAAACACGTCGCCGTTTAATTCCACAGAGACACAAGGGGTCAGTGATCAACTCAGCCAGCAACTTACAGGAAGAGTGACACAAACACTGATTACACTGACGAAGGGGAAGCTGCTGTGTACAAATACTAAACAATATCCTCCCACCCCCAAGACATGCAAATAAACCCTGTCACCTAGACATGCAAACACTTAATGCATGGTGCCATGATTCCTTGTCTACAAGGTGTGCTATTTTCCTTAAAAAGATAGGCAGTATATTTGTGACAAAAGCTTGACAGATCGGACCTAAATGACATTTGTAGAGGTAGTAGTAGAGTAGAGGTCAGCTCCTCTCCCAATAGTAGAGGTCAGCTCCTCTCCCGATAGTAGAGATCAGCTCCTCTCCCGATAGTAGAGATCAGCTCCTCTCCCGATAGTAGAGGTCAGCTCCTCTCCCGACAGTAGAGATCAGCTCCTCTCCCAATAGTAGAGGTCAGCTCCTCTCCCGATAGTAGAGATCAGCTCCTCTCCCGATAGTAGAGGTCAGCTCCTCTCCCGACAGTAGAGATCAGCTCCTCTCCCGATAGTAGAGATCAGCACCTCTCCCGATAGTAGAGGTCAGCTCCTCTCCCGATAGTAGAGGTCAGCTCCTCTCCCAATAGTAGAGGTCAGCTCCTCTCCCGATAGTAGAGATCAGCTCCTCTCCCGATAGTAGAGGTCAGCTCCTCTCCCGATAGTAGAGATCAGCTCCTCTCCCACTAGTAGAGGTCAGCTCCTCTCCCAACAGTAGAGGTCAGCTCCTCTCCTGATAGTAGAGGTCAGCTCCTCTCCCGACAGTAGAGGTCAGCTCCTCTCCCGATAGTAGAGGGCAGCCCCTCTCCCGACAGTAGAGGTCAGCTCCTCTCCCGATAGTAGAGGTCAGCTCCTCTCCCAATAGTAGAGATCAGCTCCTCTCCCACTAGTAGAGGTCAGCTCCTCTCCCGATAGTAGAGATCAGCTATTCTCCCACTAGTAGAGGTCAGCTCCTCTCCCAACAGTAGAGGTCAGCTCCTCCCCTGATAGTAGAGGTCAGCTCCTCTCCCACTAGTAGAGGTCAGCTCCTCTCCCAACAGTAGAGGTCAGCTCCTCTCCTGATAGTAGAGGTCAGCTCCTCTCCCACTAGTAGAGGTCAGCTCCTCTCCCAACAGTAGAGGTCAGCTCCTCTCCTGATAGTAGAGGTCAGCTCCTCTCCCGACAGTAGAGATCAGCTCCTCTCCTGATAGTAGAGGTCAGCTCCTCTCCCAACAGTAGAGATCAGCTCCTCTCCTGATAGTAGAGATCAGCTCCTCTCCCGATAGTAGAGGTCAGCTCCTCTCCCGATAGTAGAGGTCAGCTCCTCTCCCAACAGTAGAGGTCAGCTCCTCTCCCAATAGTAGAGGTCAGCTCCTCTCCCGATAGTAGAGGTCAGCTCCTCTCCCGATAGTAGAGATCAGCTCCTCTCCCACTGGTAGAGGTCAGCTCCTCTCCCAACAGTAGAGGTCAGCTCCTCTCCTGATAGTAGAGGTCAGCTCCTCTCCCGACAGTAGAGGTCAGCTCCTCTCCCGACAGTAGAGGTCAGCTCCTCTCCCGATAGTAGAGGTCAGCTCCTCTCCCAATAGTAGAGATCAGCTCCTCTCCCACTAGTAGAGGTCAGCTCCTCTCCCAACAGTAGAGGTCAGCTCCTCTCCTGATAGTAGAGGTCAGCTCCTCTCCCGATAGTAGAGATCAGCTCCTCTCCCGATAGTAGAGGTCAGCTCCTCTCCCGATAGTAGAGGTCAGCTCCTCTCCCGATAGTAGAGGTCAGCTCCTCTCCCGATAGTAGAGGTCAGCTCCTCTCCCGATAGTAGAGGTCAGCTCCTCTCCCGATAGTAGAGGTCAGCTCCTCTCCCGATAGTAGAGATCAGCTCCTCTCCCGATAGTAGAGGTCAGCTCCTCTCCCGATAGTAGAGGTCAGCTCCTCTCCCGGTAGTAGAGGTCAGCTCCTCTCCCGATAGTAGAGGTCAGCTCCTTTCCCGACAGTAGAGGTCAGCCCCTCTCCTGATAGTAGAGGTCAGCTCCTCGTCCAATAGTAGAGGTCAGCTCCTCTCCTGATAGTAGAGGTCAGCTCCTCTCCTGACAGTAGAGGTCAGCTCCTCTCCTGATAGTAGAGGTCAGCTCCTCTCCCGATAGTAGAGATCAGCAACTCTCCCGATAGTAGAGGTCAGCTCCTCTCCCGAGAGTAGAGGTCAGCTCCTCTCCCGACAGTAGAGGTCAGCTCCTCTCCTGATAGTAGAGGTCAGCTCTTCTCCCGATAGTAGAGATCAGCAACTCTCCCGAGAGTAGAGGTCAGCTCCTCTCCCGATAGTAGAGGTCAGCTCCTCTCCCGATAGTAGAGGTCAGCTCCTCTCCCGATAGTAGAGGCCAGCTCCTCTCCCGAGAGTAGAGGTCAGCTCCTCTCCTTATAGTAGAGGTCAGCTCCTCTCCCGAGAGTAGAGGTCAGCTCCTCTACCGATAGTAGAGGCCAGCTCCTCTCCCGAGAGTAGAGGTCAGCTCCTCTCCCGATAGTAGAGGCCAGCTCCTCTCCCGAGAGTAGAGGTCAGCTCCTCTCCTGATAGTAGAGGTCAGCTCCTCTCCCGACAGTAGAGGCCAGCTCCTCTCCCGAGAGTAGAGGTCAGCTCCTCTCCCGACAGTAGAGGCCAGCTCCTCTCCCGAGAGTAGAGGTCAGCTCCTCTCCTGATAGTAGAGGCCAGCTCCTCTCCCGACAGTAGAGGTCAGCTCCTCTCCTGACAGTAGAGGTCAGCTCCTCTCCCGCTGGTAGAGGCCAGCTCCTCTCCCGATAGTAGAGATCAGCTCCTCTACCGATAGTAGAGGTCAGCTCCTCTCCCGATAGTAGAGGTCAGCTCCTCTCCTGACAGTAGAGGTCAGCTCCTCTCCTGACAGTAGAGGTCAGTTCCTCTCCCGATAGTAGAGGTCAGCTCCTCTCCTGACAGTAGAGGTCAGTTCCTCTACCGATAGTAGAGGTCAGCTCCTCTCCCGACAGTAGAGGTCAGCCCCTCTCCCGACAGTAGAGGTCAGCCCCTCTCCCGACAGTAGAGGTCAGCTCCTCTCCCGATAGTAGAGGTCAGCCCCTCTCCCGACAGTAGAGGTCAGTTCCTCTCCCGACAGTAGAGGTCAGCTCCTCTCCCGACAGTAGAGGTCAGCTCTTCTCCCGACAGTAGAGGTCAGCTCCTAGGTTATTATCTTCTCCTCCATTCTCTTTCTAACACCAGATTTGACAGAGGCAACTGGAGGAGCTGAAATTAGAAAGCTGCTCCCTCCTCCATTTTGGACACACACACACACACACACACACACACACACACACACACACACACACACACACACACACACACACACACACACACACACACACACACACACACACACACACACACACACACACACACACACACACACACACACACACACACACACACACACACACACACACACGCGCGCACACACACACACACACTCTGGATAGATGCTGGCTACCACGTCTTCCTGGACAATTAATTAACTGGAATATTCCATGGGCGGTGACGAAGAAAAATATTCATCTCGGGTCATTTCAAGAACACTAATTTGGCTCCCTGCTCTCTTGTACATAAGTCAATAGCCTTTAACAGTGCCAGTGAGATACTCATAGTCTTGGGCATATCTGAGGACCAAACCAATGTACATCACAAGACTACCAGCTAACAGAAACATGAAAGAAAATGGATTCTTCATTCTAAACCAGTGACATTTCAACCAGTAGAACAATTGAGTATAACAATGTACTGTAAGAAAATTGATTATTGAGCCATGCTTGGAGCTCCAGGAAATTGCAGGTGCTATGCCAGGATAATGTAGTAGTAGTGGACTATTTTGCTGATGCTACATATTAAGAATAGTTTCCAGCGTTGGTTGTTCTTTATGCATCAGACTGTCAGTATTGTTCAGTCACACAGCCTTTCTCCAGTTTCTGGCAAGCGTATAAGAGCCAGACAACACTCTGACCGAGCCAGCAATGGGCCATACGGCCAACGACCTGACCACACACACACACACACACACACACACACACACACACACACACACACACACACACACACACACACACACACACACACACACACACACACACACACACACACACACACACACACACACACACACACACACACACACACACACACACACACACACACGGGTGTAGGAAAGAGTGTGTAGAAGTGGAGGGCACAGACAATAGCGTAGTTCTGGACTAAGTGTGATCAACGTTCTGACTAGGTCTGTGATCAACATGACTAGGTCTGTGATCAACGTGCTGACTAGGTCTGTGATCAACGTGCTGACTAGGTCTGTGATCAACGTGCTGACTAGGTCTGTGATCAACGTGCTGACTAGGTCTGTGATCAACGTGCTGACTAGGTCTGTGATCAACGTGCTGACTAGGTCTGTGATCAACGTGCTGACTAGGTCTGTGATCAACGTGCTGACTAGGTCTGTGATCAACGTGCTGACTAGGTCTGTGATCAACGTGCTGACTAGGTCTGGGATCAACGTGCTGACTAGGTCTGTGATCAACGTGCTGACTAGGTCTGTGATCAACATGCTGACTAGGTCTGTGATCAACGTGCTGACTAGGTCTGTGATCAACGTGCTGACTAGGTCTGGGATCAACATGACTAGGTCTGTGATCAACATTCTGACTAGGTCTGTGATCAACATTCTGACTAGGTCTGGGATCAACGTGCTGACTAGGTCTGGGATCAACGTTCTGACTAGGTCTGGGATCAACGTGCCGACTAGGTCTGTGATCAACGTGCTGACTAGGTCTGGGATCAACGTGCTGACTAGATCTGGGATCAACATGACTAGGTCTGTGATCAACATTCTGACTAGGTCTGTGATCAACGTGCTCACTAGGTCTGGGATCAACGTGCTGACTAGGTCTGTGATCAACGTGCTGACTAGGTCTGGGATCAATGTGCCGACTAGGTCTGTGATCAACGTGCTGACTAGGTCTGGGATCAACGTGCTGACTAGATCTGTGATCAACGTGCTGACTAGGTCTGTGATCAACGTGCTGACTAGGTCTGGGATCAACGTGCTGACTAGGTCTGTGATCAACGTGCTGACTAGGTCTGTGATCAACGTGCTGACTAGGTCTGTGATCAACATTCTGACTAGGTCTGTGATCAACGTGCCGACTAGGTCTGTGATCAACGTGCTGACTAGGTCTGGGATCAACGTGCTGACTAGGTCTGTGATCAACGTGCTGACTAGGTCTGTGATCAACATGACTAGGTCTGGGATCAACGTGCTGACTAGATCTGTGATCAACGTGCGGACTAGGTCTGTGATCAACGTGCTGACTAGGTCTGTGATCAACGTGCGGACTAGGTCTGTGATCAACGTGCTGACTAGATCTGGGATCAACATGACTAGGTCTGTGATCAACATTCTGACTAGGTCTGTGATCAACGTGCTCACTAGGTCTGGGATCAACGTGCTGACTAGATCTGGGATCAACATGACTAGGTCTGTGATCAACATTCTGACTAGGTCTGGGATCAACGTGCTGACTAGGTCTGGGATCAACGTGCCGACTAGGTCTGTGATCAACGTGCTGACTAGGTCTGGGATCAACGTGCTGACTAGATCTGTGATCAACGTGCTGACTAGGTCTGTGATCAACGTGCTGACTAGGTCTGGGATCAACGTGCTGACTAGGTCTGTGATCAACGTGCTGACTAGGTCTGTGATCAACGTGCTGACTAGGTCTGTGATCAACATTCTGACTAGGTCTGTGATCAACGTGCCGACTAGGTCTGTGATCAACGTGCTGACTAGGTCTGGGATCAACGTGCTGACTAGGTCTGTGATCAACGTGCTGACTAGGTCTGTGATCAACATGACTAGGTCTGGGATCAACGTGCTGACTAGATCTGTGATCAACGTGCAGACTAGGTTTGTGATCAACGTGCTGACTAGGTCTGTGATCAACGTGCGGACTAGGTCTGTGATCAACGTGCTGACTAGATCTGTGATCAACATTCTGACTAGGTCTGTGATCAACGTTCCGACTAGGTCTGGGATCAACGTTCCGACTAGGTCTGGGATCAACGTTCCGACTAGATCTGTGATCAACGTGCTGACTAGATCTGTGATCAACATTCTGACTAGGTCTGTGATCAACGTTCCGACTAGGTCTGGGATCAACGTTCCGACTAGATCTGTGATCAACGTGCCGACTAGATCTGTGATCAACGTGCCGACTAGGTCTGTGATCAACGTGCCGACTAGGTCTGTGATCAACGTGCTGACTAGATCTGTGATCAACATTCTGACTAGGTCTGTGATCAACGTGCTGACTAGGTCTGTGATCAACGTGCCGACTAGGTCTGGGATCAACATGACTAGGTCTGTGATCAACATTCTGACTAGGTCTGTGATCAACATGACTAGGTCTGTGATCAACATGACTTGGTCTGGGAACAACGTGCTGACTAGGTCTGTGATCAACGTGCTGACTAGGTCTGTGATCAACATGACTAGGTCTGGGATCAACGTGCTGACTAGGTCTGGGATCAACGTGCTGACTAGGTCTGTGATCAACGTGCTGACTAGGTCTGTCATCAACGTGCTGACTAGATCTGTGATCAACGTGCTGACTAGGTCTGTGATCAACGTGCTGACTAGATCTGTGATCAACGTGCCGACTAGGTCTGTGATCAACATTCTGACGAGATCTGTGATCAACGTGCTGACTAGGTCTTTGATCAACGTGCTGACTTGGTCTGGGAACAACGTGCTGACTAGGTCTGTGATCAACGTGCTGACTAGGTCTGTGATCAACATGACTAGGTCTGTGATCAACGTGCTGACTAGGTCTGGGATCAACGTGCTGACTAGGTCTGTGATCAACGTGCTGACTAGGTCTGTGATCAACGTGCTGACTAGGTCTGGGATCAACGTGCTGACTAGGTCTGTATTCAACGTGCTGACTAGATCTGTCATCAACGTGCTGACTAGATCTGTGATCAACATTCTGACTAGGTCTGTGATCAACATGCTGACTAGGTCTGGGATCAACGTGCTGACTAGATCTGTGATCAACATTCTGACTAGATCTGGGATCAACATGACTAGGTCTGTGATCAACATGACTAGGTCTGTGATCAACATGACTAGGTCTGTGATCAACGTGCTGACTAGGTCTTTGATCAACGTGCTGACTAGGTCTGTGATCAACATGACTAGGTCTGTGATCAACATGACTAGGTCTGTGATCAACGTGCTGACTAGGTCTTTGATCAACGTGCTGACTAGGTCTGTGATCAACGTGCTGACTAGGTCTGTGATCAACGTGCTGACTAGGTCTGGGATCAACATTCTGACTAGGTCTGTGATCAACGTGCTGACTAGGTCTGGGATCAACGTGCTGACTAGGTCTGGGATCAACGTGCTGACTAGGTCTGGGATCAACGTGCTGACTAGATCTGTGATCAACATTCTGACTAGGTCTGTGATCAACATTCTGACTAGGTCTGGGATCAACATGCTGACTAGGTCTGGGATCAACGTGCTGACTAGGTCTGGGATCAACGTGCTGACTAGGTCTGTGATGAACGTGCTGACTAGGTCTGTGATCAACGTGCTGACTAGGTCTGTGATCAACGTGCTGATAGAATGGCGCCGGAGAAGATGGCTGCCGTTTACGAGCTTTTAACCAATTGTGCTATCTCGTGTGTGGTTTTATTTGCGTTACTTGTAACTTATTTTGTACATAATGTTTCTGCCACCGAAAGAGCTTCTGGATATCAGGACAGCGATTACTCACCTCGTACTGGACAAAGAGTTTTTCTTTAACGAGTCGGACGCGAAGGATTTACTTCAGACAAGGCCAAACATCCCCGTCATTCGCAGCAGAAGGAGATGGAGATATCGGGGACGTAGGTCGGGGAGCCTTGTAAGGATCCGACGGCGAGTCCTATTAGCCGACGTACAATCATTGGATAACAAAATAGACGAGCTACGATCACGAATGTCCTACCAACAGGGCATTAACATCTGTAATGTCTTATGTTTCACCGAGTCGTGGCTGAACGACGACATGGATAAAATACAGTTGGCAGGTATTGTGCTGCATCGGCAAGACAGAACAGCTGCCTCCGGTAAGACGAGGGGTGGCAGTCTGTGTATATTTGTAAACAACAGCTGGTGCATGAGTAGAGAAGAGGCCATGTCTCCTCCCAGGACATGGAAAGTAGATCCACAGAGAAGATGCCATGTCTCCTCCCAGGACATGGAAAGTAGATCCACAGAGGAGAGGCCATGTCTTCTCCCAGGACATGGAAAGTAGATCTCAAGAATGGAGGAAAACAAACTTATGAAACCATTACAATGGCTAGAAGGATGATCCTCTTCACTGTCCTACTGTGAATCACACATCCCATTCCGTCCCTGGACAATGTGGTCACTCCCTACCAGATCACTTCTGTCTGACCCATGGATGTAGCTCTATTGTGGAGGGAACCCAGACATACCCTACCCAATCAGATCCCTACTGTTTCTCAACCCACACAATCTATTTGTCCAGCAATCGTTATGGGAACTGTCAACAGGGAATCTCATGTGCCCCTGTGACCATGAAAAACATAACATCCCCCTGGTCAACAACCATAAATCAGCATCCCTAGTACAAGAGTCCCCAGACTCGAACATCATCTAACTGAGTCCCAAGACTCCACATCATCTCACTGAGTACCAAGACTCTATATCATCTCACTAAGTCCCAAGACTCTATATCATCTCACTGAGTCCCAACTCTCTATATCATCTTACTGAGTCCCAACTCTCTATATCATCTCACTGAGTCCCTAAACTCTACATCATCTCACTGAGTCCCAAGACTCTATATAATCGCACTGTCCCAACTCTCTATATCATTTTACTGAGTCCCAAGCATCCACAATATCTCACTGAGTCCCAAGACTCTATATCACCTCACTGAGTCCCAAGACTATATCATCTCACTGAGTCCCAAGACTCTATATCATCTCACTGAGTCCCAAGACTCCACATCATCTCACTGAGTCCCAAGACTCCACATCATCTCACTGAGTCCCAAGACTCTATATCATCTCACTAAGTCCCAAGACTCTATATCATCTCACTGAGTCCCAAGACTCCACATCATCTCACTGAGTACCAAGACTCTATATCATCTCACTCAGTCCCAAGACTCCACATCATCTCACTGAGTCCCAAGCCTCCACATCATCTCACTGAGTACCAAGACTCTATATCATCTCACTGAGTCCCAAGCCTCCACATCATCTCACTTACTGAGTCCCAAGCCTCCACATTATCTCACTGAGTCCCAAGTTTCCAAATCTTCTCACTGAGTCCCAAGACCCCATATCATCTCACTGAGTCCCAAGACTCTATGTCATCTCATTGAGTCCCAAGCCTCCACATCATCTCACTGAGTTCTAAGCCTCCACATCATCTCACTGAGTTCCAAGCCTCCACATCATCTCACTGAGTTCCAAACCTCCACATCACCTCACTCACCAGGGCCCAGCCATCAGACATATTCAAGGTTAAGACCAGGGCCCAGCCATCAGACATATTCAAGGTTAAGACCAGGGCCCAGCCATCAGACATATCCAGGGTTAAGACCAGGGCCCAGCCATCAGACATATTCAAGGTTAAGACCAGGGCCCAGCCATCAGACATATTCAAGGTTAAGACCAGGGCCCAGACATATCCAAGGTTAAGACCAAGGCCCAGCCATCAGATATATTCAAGGTTAAGACCAGGGCCCAGCCATCAGACATATCCAGGGTTAAGACCAGGGCCCAGCCATCAGACATATTCAAGGTTAAGACCAGGGCCCAGCCATCAGACATATCCAGGGTTAAGACCAGGGCCCAGCCATCAGACATATTCAAGGTTAAGACCAGGGCCCAGCCATCAGACATATCCAGGGTTAAGACCAGGGCCCAGCCATCAGACATATTCAAGGTTAAGACCAGGGCCCAGCCATCAGACATATTCAAGGTTAAGACCAGGGCCCATACATATCCAAGGTTAAGACCAGGGCCCAGCCATCAGATATATTCAAGGTTAAGACCAGGGCCCAGCCATCAGACATATCCAGGGTTAAGACCAGGGCCCAGCCATCAGACATATTCAAGGTTAAGACCAGGGCCCAGCCATCAGATATATTCAAGGTTAAGACCAGGGCCCAGCCATCAGACATATTCAAGGTTAAGACCAGGGCCCAGCCATCAGATATATTCAAGGTTAAGACCAGGGCCCAGCCATCAGACATATCCAGGGTTAAGACCAGGGCCCAGCCATCAGACATATTCAAGGTTAAGACCAGGGCCCAGCCATCAGACATATTCAAGGTTAAGACCAAGGCCCAGCCATCAGACATATTCAAGGTTAAGACCAAGGCCCAGCCATCAGACATATCCAGGGTTAAGACCAGGGCCCAGCCATCAGACATATCCAGGGTTAAGACCAGGGCCCAGCCATCAGACATATTCAAGGTTAAGACCAGGGCCCAGCCATCAGACATATCCAGGGTTAAGACCAGGGCCCAGCCATCAGACATATTCAAGGTTAAGACCAGGGCCCAGCCATCAGACATATTCAAGGTTAAGACCAAGGCCCAGCCATCAGACATATTCAAGGTTAAGACCAGGGCCCAGCCATCAGACATCAAGGCAGATCCAGAGGATGTATTCAACATCTGTCACTTAAATGGACCTCAATGCACAATCAATCCCAACCTTCCCTTCTCCGTGACAACTCAGACAGTGGAGAGAGAGAGAGAGAGAGAGAGAGAGAGAGAGAGAGAGAGAGAGAGAGAGAGAGAGAGAGAGAGAGAGAGAGAGAGAGAGAGAGAGATAAAAAAAAATATTTGGGCAGGGCAGGCAACTTTCTTTTTAACGCTTTAGACATAATAGCTGTGTCATTCTGACCAAGAGGTATACAGAGTGGAAATCACCTCTCGTCATGTCTTTGCTGTGTGTGTAAGACCATAGCTTTCAATGGCGTTTTTGGAAAAACTATCTATCGATTTCAAGTCCAGGTCTGTGTCTCGTCCGGCCGAAATTACCTTTTTTTCATCGATTCTTTAGATTTGAAGCTAATTGCTAAAAAGCCTAGACATTTTGAAGTAGTCAACAGAGGAGGGCACTTACAGAACTAGACGTTTTGAAGGAGTCAACAGAGGAGGGCACTGCCAGAACACGCGGGATGTTCAGCTCAACCTCCCCAGCATTGGTGGTGGTGGGGAGGGGGCTGTGATTGTGTTCACATCCCAAATGGCACCCTATTCCCTACATAGTGCACTACCTCTGACCAGTACCACAGGGCCCTAGTAGTGCACTACATAGGGAATAGGGTGCCATTTGGGACACATGCTCCATCTAATAATGGCTGTGAAGTGAAATGGCCAGTTTGGAGTCTTGTCATTCACTTTTATACAACCTCTACTGGCACTACCCAGCTATACTTCAGACTAGACCGCTGAGAAGAGCCATCGCTTTTATACAACCTGTACTGGCACTACCACATGAATCCAAGATGGCGTAGCAGTCGGACGTGTGTTGTCTTGTCCTGTCCCGTGTAAATAGTCTTCGTATTTTTCGTATACATTTCGTATATATTTTAATTTCACTTTCCATCTAGGAACTGAATATACATTCCTACATTCCGCCTCACCCAATGTGGTACGGACCTGCTATTTTTTATACTTTAGAACCGTAACCCCAATCAGAAGCTAGCCAGATAACTAGCTACTAGCTAGTAGTCAGTTAGCCACTGCTGCGGTCTTCACCCTCAACTCGGACACAGCCAGCTTCAATACCGGGCCAATACCTGCCAGTCTGCAAGCGCGATATCAACCCAGAGCATATAGGACTGCTTTTTCTCTACCACATCACCGGATTCCTGACGCAAGCTCTGGACAATTACACCGTATCATCACAGCTAGCTAGCTGCAACCGAGTGGCTACTACTGGCTAACACCTCTGTCCCGAAGAAAGCACCAGTTAGCCTTGAGCTAGCCTCGAGCTAGGCCCATCTGCCGGCTAGTCGAAGAGGTCTACCAGCGAATTCTTGGGCTACAATACCTCTTTTGCCAATTGGACTGGACCTTTTTTGCCGACACAGAGCCCTGCCAATCCATCACAACTGGTCTAAATCAGCTACAAGCTAATTTAGCCATTTTTTTTGCCGCTGCTAGTAGCTTTTACCTTCTGCACAGACACCAGCCCTGTTATTAGCCTGGATATTACTCACCAATTTACCAGCATCGGACTGTCTCTCGACAACAACGCCGGATTCCTGCCGTAATCCCTGAGCCACTACTTCTGATCCTCACAGCTAGCTTGCAGCTAGCGCAGCTAGCGCCACTGCCACGAAGCTAGCACCAGTTAGCAAACACAATTCTACAATTCACAACCTCTCTTTCGCCATCCGGTTTGGATTCTCTGTCGACACGACCACGTCTGAGCAGACCCCCTCCGTCTGAGCAGACCACCCCCCGGGCTACTAACTTTAAACGCCGCCTGCTAGCTTAGTGGAGGCCTCCCTGCTCCATCTACGGCTGCACCCTGGACACTATGATCACTTGGCTACATAGCTGATGCATGCTTGACTGTCCATTAATTCACGGTACTCCATTCTGTTTATTTGTGTTTTATCTGTCGGCTCTGTGCTTTAACTCAGGATCTGTGTGTAGTTAATCCGACCCTCTCTGCCTAGTCGTCGCCATTTTTACCTGTTGTTGCTGTGTTAGACTAGCACCCTGTTATTGCTGCTGTTATCTTACCTGTTGTTTTAGCTAGCTCTCCCAATCAAGACCTGCATTCACTTTATGCCTTATTGTATGTCTCTCTCAAATATCAATATGCCTTGCATACTGTTGTTCAGGCTAGTTATCATTATCATTGTTTTGGTTTGCAATGGACCCTGTAGTTCCACTCTCCGTACCTCTGATACCTCCTTTGTCCCACCCCCCACACATGCGGTGACCTCACCCATTGAGACCAGCATGTCCAGAGATACAACCTCTCTTATCATCACCCAGTGCCTGGGCTTGCCTCCGCTGTACCCGCGCCCCACCATACCCCTGTCTGCACATTATGCCCAGAATCTATTCTACCACGCCCATAAATCTGCTCCTTTTATTCTTTGTCCCCAACGCTCTAGGCGACCAGTTTTGATAGCCTTTAGCCGCACCCTCATCCTACTACTCCTCTGTTCCTCGGGTGATGTGGAGGTAAACCCAGGCCCTGCATGTCCCCAGACACCCTCATTTGTTGACTTCTGTGATCGAAAAAGCCTTGGCCTCATGCATGTCAACATCAGAAGCCTCCTCCCTAAGTTTGCCTTACTCACCGCTTTAGCACACTCTGCCAACCCTGATGTCCTTGCCGTGTCCGAATCCTGGCTTAGGAAGGCCACCAAAAATTCTGAGATTTCCATACCCAACTATAACACTTTCCGTCAAGATAGAACTGCCAAAGGGGGAGGAGTTGCAATCTACTGCAGAGATAGCCTGCAAAGTTCTGTCATACTTTCCAGGTCTATGCCCAAACAGTTCGAACTTCTAATTTTAAAAATTGATCTCTCCAGAAATAAGTCTCTCACTGTTGCCGCCTGCTACCGACCCCCCTCAGCTCCCAGCTGTGCCCTGGACACCATCTGTGAATTGATCGCTCCCCATCTAGCTTCAGAGTTTGTTCTGTTAGGTGACCTAAACTGGGATATGCTTAACACCCCGGCAGTCCTACAATCCAAGCTTGATGCCCTCAATCTCACACAAATCATCAAGGAACCCACCAGGTACAACCCTAAATCCGTAAACATGGGCACCCTAATAGACATTATCCTGACCAACCTGCCCTCCAAATACACCTCTGCTGTCTTCAATCAAGATCTCAGCGATCACTGCCTCACTGCCTGTATCCGCCACGGGTCCGCGGTCAAACGACCACCCCTCATCACTGTCAAACGCTCCCTAAAACACTTCTGCGAGCAGGCCTTTCTAATCGACCTGGCCCGGGTACCCTGGAAGGATATTGACCTCATCCCGTCAGTTGAGGATGCCTGGTCATTCTTTAAATGTTACTTCCTCACCATATTAGACAAGCATGCTCCGTTCAAAAAATGCAGAACCAAGAACAGATATAGCCCTTGGTTCACTCCAGACCTGACTGCCCTCGACCAGCACAAAAACATCCTGTGGCGAACTGCAATAGCATCGAAGAGCCCCCGCGATATGCAACTGTTCAGGGAAGTCAGGAACCAATACACGCAGTCAGTCAGGAAAGCAAAGGCCAGCTTTTTCAAGCAGAAATTTGCATCCTGTAGCTCTAACTCCAAAAAGTTCTGGGATACTGTAAAGTCCATGGAGAACAAGAGCACCTCCTCCCAGCTGACCACTGCACTGAGGCTAGGTAACACGGTCACCACCGATAAATCCGTGATAATCGAAGACTTCAACAAGCATTTCTCAATGGCTGGCCATGCCTTCCTCCTGGCGACTCCAACCTTGGCCAACAGCCCCGCCCCCCCCGCTGCTACTCGCCCAAGCCTCCCCAGCTTCTCCTTTACCCAAATCCAGATAGCAGATGTTCTGAAAGAGCTGGAAAACCTGGACCCATACAAATCAGCTGGGCTTGACAATCTGGACCCCCTATTTCTGAAACTGTCCGCCGCCATTGTCGCACCCCCTATTACCAGCCTGTTCAACCTCTCCTTCGTATCATCTGAGATCCCCAAGGATTGGAAAGCTGCCGCGGTCATCCCCCTCTTCAAAGGGGGAGACACCCTGGACCCAAACTGTTACAGACCTATATCCATCCTGCCCTGCCTATCTAAGGTCTTCGAAAGCCAAGTCAACAAACAGATCACTGACCATCTCGAATCCCACCGTACCTTCTCCGCTGTGCAATCCGGTTTCCGAGCCGGTCACGGGTGCACCTCAGCCACGCTCAAGGTACTAAACGATATCATAACCGCCATCGATAAAAGACATTAATGTGCAGCCGTCTTCATCGACCTGGCCAAGGCTTTCGACTCTGTCAATCACCATATTCTTATCGGCAGACTCAGTAGCCTCGGTTTTTCTAATGACTGCCTTGCCTGGTTCACCAACTACTTTGCAGACAGAGTTCAGTGTGTCAAATCGGAGGGCATGTTGTCCGGTCCTCTGGCAGTCTCTATGGGGGTACCACAGGGTTCAATTCTCGGGCCGACTCTTTTCTCTGTATACATCAATGATGTTGCTCTTGCTGCGGGCGATTCCCTGATCCACCTCTACGCAGACGACACCATTCTATATACTTCCGGCCTTTCCTTGGACACTGTGCTATCTAACCTCCAAACGAGCTATATTGCCATACAACACTCCTTCCGTGGCCTCCAACTGCTCTTAAACGCTAGTAAAACCAAATGCATGCTTTTCAACCGTTCGCTGCCTGCACCCGCACGCCCGACTAGCATCACCACCCTGGACGGTTCCGACCTAGAATATGTGGACATCTATAAGTACCTAGGTGTCTGGCTAGACTGCAAACTCTCCTTCCAGACTCATATCAAACATCTCCAATCCAAAATCAAATCAAGAATCGGCTTTCTATTCCGCAACAAAGCCTCCTTCACTCACGCCGCCAAACTTACCCTAGTAAAACTGACTATCCTACCGATCCTCGACTTCGGCGATGTCATCTACAAAATAGCTTCCAATACTCTACTCAGCAAACTGGATGCAGTTTATCACAGTGCCATTCGTTTTGTTACTAAAGCACCTTATACGACCCACCACTGCGACCTGTATGCCCTAGTCGGCTGGCCCTCGCTACATGTTCGTCGTCAGACCCACTGGCTCCAGGTCATCTACAAGGCTATGCTAGGTAAAGTGCCGCCTTATCTCAGTTCACTGGTCACGATGGCTACACCCACCCGCAGCACGCGCTCCAGCAGGTGTATCTCACTGATCATCCCTAAAGCCAAAACCTAATTTGGACGCCTTTCCTTCCAGTTCTCTGCTGCCTGCGACTGGAACGAATTGCAAAAATCTCTGAAGTTGGAGACTTTTATCTCCCTCAACAACTTTAAAAATCTGCTATCCGAGCAGCTAACCGATCGCTGCAGCTGTACATAGTCCATCTGTAAACTACCCATCCAATTTACCTACCTCACCCCCCATACTGCTTTTATTTATTTACTTTTCTGCTCTTTTGCACACCAGTATCTCTTCTTGCACATGATCATCTGATGATTTATCACTCCAGTGTTAATCTGCTAAATTGTAATTATTCGATTTATTGCCTACCTCATGCCTTTTGCACACATTGTATATAGATTCTCTTTTTTTTCTACCATGTTATTGACTTGTTTATTGTTTACTCCATGTGTAACTCTGTGTTGTCTGTTCACACTGCTATGCTTTATCTTGGCCAGGTCGCAGTTGCAAATGAGAACTTGTTCTCAACTAGCCTACCTGGTTAAATAAAGGTGAAATAAAAAATAAATAAATAAATTAAATAAATAAAAATACCCAGCTTTACTTCAGACTAGACCCCTGAGAAGAGCCATCGCTTTTATACAACCTCTACTGGCACTACCCAGCTATATTTAAGAAATAAGGCCAGAGGAGGTGTGGTATGTGGCCAATATACCACGGCTAAGGGCTGTTCTTACGCCCAACGCAACACGGACTGTCTGGATACAGCCCTTAGCCGTGGTATATTGGCCAATATACCACAAACCCCCGAGGTGCCTTCTATTGCTATTATAAACTGGTTACCAACGTAATTAGAGCAGTACAAATAATTGTTTTGTTGTACCCGTGGTATACGGTCTGATATACCACGGCTATCAGCCAATCAGCATTCAGGGCTTGAACAACCTAGTTTATATTAGACCCCTGAGAAGAAGCATGAATTCTATTCAAAAGGGGAGAAAGTATTCCGTCAATGTAACATTCAGAAAGTGCATTTAGACATTTTTCAGACCCCTTGACTTTTTCCACATTTTGTTACGTTACTGCCTTATTCTAAATGGATAAAATATGTTTTTTTTCCTCATCAATCTACACACAATTCCCCATACTGAAATGTTTTACAAATGTTTGCAAATGTATACAAAAAAAAAGAAATACCTTATCTACATTAGTATTCAGACCATTTGCTATGAGACTCAAAATTGAGCTCAGGTCCATCCTGTTTCCATTGATCATCCTTGAGATGTTTCTACAACTAGATTGGAGTCCACTTGTGGTAAATTCAATTGATTGAACATGATTTGGAAAGGCACACACCTGTATATATAAGGTCCCACAGTTGACAGAGCTGGCCGCCCAGAAATCGGGGGAGAAGGCCCTTGGTCAGGGAGGTAACCAAGAACCAGATGGTCACTCTGACAGAGCTCTAGAGTTCCTCTGTTCAGATGAAGAACCTTCCAGAAGGCCAATCATCTCTGCAGCACTCCACCAATCAGGCCTTTATGGTAGATTGGCCAGACGGAAGCCACTCCTCAGTAAAAGGCACATGACAGCCTGCTTGGAGTTTGCCAAAAGGCACCTAAAGACTCTCAGACCATGAGAAACAAAATTCTATGATCTGATGAAACCAAGATTGAACACGATCTAACATCTCTGGAGAGACCTGAAAATAGCTGTGCAGCAACGCTCCCCATCCAACCTGACAGAGCTGGAGAGGATTTGCAGAAAAGAATGGGAGAAGCTCCCCAAATACAGCTGTGCCAAGCTTGTAGCGTCATACCCAAGAAGACTCAAGGCTGTAATCGCTGCCAAAGGTGCTTCAACAAAGTATAGATTAAAGGGTCTGAATACTTATGTAAATGTGACATTTCATTTTATTTTTATTTTTTTATACATTTGCATAAAAACTCTAAAAATCTGTTTTTGCTTGTCATTATTGGGTATTGTGTGTAGATTGATGAGGGAAGACACAATTTAATCCATTTTAGAATATGTCTATATAACGTAACAAAATGAAGAAAAAGTCAAGGGGTCTGAATACTTTTCGAATGCACTGTACTGTAGTTACACCCTATATTTAGACATCCTATATTTAGACATCCTATATTTAGACACTGTGGACTGTGAAATGCAGGCAAGATGATAACAGCCTATCTTTAAGTTCTCCATTATCTGTGCCAATATGTAAATGAGCAGGGAATAATTGTTGGTCTCTCTAGATTGAAGTCATTAATCCAACATTTAGCAACAAGACTTCTGTCACAAGATGTCATTCATAATTATTCATCGAGATGATAGTGTCTTATGTAATATATAAAATGTAACACCAGTGATGTGTTTTCATGGATTCCAAGGGAAGCCAAGCTTACCCAAAACAAGCGAAGAAGATAAATTATCTTTTGTCTCACACGGTACCCAAACCGGCTGCTCCATCATGCTCCATCATGCTCCATCATGCTCCATCATGCTCCATCATGCTCCATCGTGCTCCATCATGCTCCATCATGCTCCATTGTGCTCCATCATGCTCCATCATGCTTCATCATGCTCCATCGTGCTCCATCATGCTTCATCGTGCTCCATCATGCTTCATCGTGCTCCATCGTGCTCCATCATGCTCCATCATGCTTCATCATGCTCCATCGTGCTCCATCGTGCTCCATCATGCTTCATCGTGCTCCATCATGCTTCATCGTGCTCCATCATGCTCCATCATGCTTCATCATGCTCCATCGTGCTCCATCGTGCTCCATCGTGCTCCATCGTGCTCCATCGTGCTCCATCGCGCTCCATCATGCTCCATCGCGCTCCATCATGCTCCATCGCGCTCCATCGTGCTCCATCATGCTCCATCGTGCTCCATCATGCTCCATCGTGCTCCATCATGCTCCATCGCGCTCCATCGCGCTCCATCATGCTCCATCGTGCTCCATCGTGCTCCATCATGCTCCATAATGCTCCATCGTGCTCCATCATGATCCATCATGCTCCATCGTGCTCCATCATGCTCCATCGTGCTCCATGGTGCTCCACCGTGCTCCATCGTGCTCCATCGTGCTCCATCGTGCTCCATCATGCTCCATCATGCTCCATCGTGCTCCATCATGATCCATCATGCTCCATCATTCTCCATCATGCTCCATCGTGCTCCATCGTGCTCCATCGTGCTCCATTGTTCTCCATCATGCTGCATCGTGCTCCATCATGCTCCATCGTGCTCCATCATGCTCCATCGTGCTCCATCGTGCTCCATCGTGCTCCATCGTGCTCCATCATGCTCCATCGTGCTCCATCGTGCTCCATCGTGCTCCATCATGCTCCATCGTGCTCCATCGTGCTCCATCATGATCCATCATGCTCCATCATTCTCCATCATGCTCCATCGTGCTCCATCGTGCTCCATCGTGCTCCATCGTGCTCCATCGTGCTCCATTGTTCTCCATCATGCTGCTATTAGCTGATGTACGAAGGGCTATATAAAATAAACTTGATTTGATTTGATTTATGAATCTACCATGCTGTAGGTCTGTTACATGCAATATGCTTTGTGGACTTCACCGGTTTTGTGACAAAACAAATGTATGGTTGAATTTATTCTGCCACTGTGTCTACTTATTGTCTCGGTGTTTAGGTCTATATATCACAGTGTCAAGGCATATGAACTAACAGGTTATAGAGCAAACAACACAATTATCACAACACATAGGTTGAAATATGGCTTTTTATTTCTGGCTTGGCTTCCCCGGTCATTTTACCCACGCACCGCTAATGCTCAGCACAGAGTACCGAGTCTATTCTAGCAGCCAGCAATCTGGCATTAGAGACGTCTAATGCTTTACAAATCAACTAGCTGGCGCAGTTCAGCTTTCTCCTAGACTATGTGTTACCATACATTTTCTCCAAACGGCAGTAATGTCTGGATTGGTCATACAGTATTTACAGCATAGATCGCTTTGATAACGTTGACGTTCCAGGAAGAACAATGAGCCAAATCCTCTGCAGTATTTAATCACCATTGGATGAGCTGCAATTCTTCTAACACATCTTTGACATATCAAAAAACTACACAATACACTATTACACAACATCCTCAGAGAAGTGGCCTGGGGGGTGTGTGTCTGTGTGTGTGTGTATGTGTGTCTGTGTGTGTATGTGTGTGTATATGCGTGTGTGTGTCTGTGTGTGTGTGTGTGTGTGTGTGTCTGTTTGTGTGTGTCTGTGTGTGTCTGTGTGTGAGTGTGTGTCTGTCTGTGTGTGTGTCTGTGTGTGTGTGTGTGTGTGTGTGTGTGTGTGTGTGTGTGTGTGTGTGTGTGTGTGTGTGTGTGTGTGTGTGTGTGTGTGTGTGTGTGTGTGTGTGTGTGTGTGTGTGTGTGTGTGTGTGTGTGTCTGTCTGTGTGTGTGTGTTCTAGCCACTATGATGCTGTGGTAAAATCCTTTCTCCATGCCTCTGAAGTTTACTTCACCAATGAAAGAATCTTTCTGGCCCACAGAGGTAATCTAAACAGCCGTGAGCTCGTGTGCCATCTTCAGAGGTGGGCTTTTTCCTTTTGGAGAGTGTCTCAGTACTTTCAGGACAATCTCAGGCATACTCCCAAATCACACCATAGTCCCTATATAGTGCCCTTATTTTGACCAGGGCCCATAGAGCATTATATAAGGAATAGGATGTGATTTGGGATATTTTGCCTGCTGTCTGCTGGCGTTTATTCAGAGCAGTAATATATACCTTAACCAGTTCTTAACTACCTCAGCTACCTCTAGTTCTCTCCTGCTGTGCTGGTAATGGTTTTAAAGAGCCTTTCACATTATCCTGGCTGTAAACCAGCTTTATTCCTCATTATCCTGGCTCTATACCAGCTTTATACCTCATTGTCCTGGCTCTATACCAGCTTTATACCTCATTATCCTGGCTGTAAACCAGCTTTATTCCTCATTATCCTGGCTCTATACCAGCTTTATACCTCATTATCTTGGCTCTATACCAGCTTTATTCCTCGTTATCCTGGCTCTATACCAGCTTTATACCTCATTATCCTGGCTCTATACCAGCTTTATACCTCATTATCCTGGCTCTATACCAGCTTTATTCCTCATTATCCTGGCTGTATACCAGTTTTATTCCTCATTGTCCTGGCTGTATACCAGTTTTATTCCTCATTATCCTGGCTGTATAATGGCTTTATTCCTAATTTTCCTGGCTGTATACCAGCTTTATACCTCATTATCCTGGCTCTATACCAGCTTTATTCCTCATTATCCTGGCTCTATACCAGTTTTATTCCTCATTGTCCTGGCTGTATACCAGCTTTATTCCTCATTATCCTGGCTGTATACCAGTTTTATTCCTCATTATCCTGGCTGTATAATGGCTTTATTCCTCATTGTCCTGGCTGTATACCAGTTTTATTCCTCATTATCCTGGCTCTAAACCAGCTTTATTCCTCATTATCCTGGCTGTATACCAGTTTTATTCCTCATTGTCCTGGCTGTATACCATCTTTATTCCTCATTATCCTGGCTCTATTCCAGCTTTATTCCTCATTGTCCTGGCTCTATACCAGCTTTATTCCACATTGTCCTGGCTCTATACCAGCTTTATTCCTCATTATCTTGGCTCTATACCAGCTTTATTCCTCATTATCCTGGCTCTATACCAGCTTTATTCCTCATTATCCTGGCTCTATACCAGCTTTATTCCTCATTATCCTGGCTCTATACCAAGCTTTATTCCTTATTGTCCTGGCTGTATACCATCTTTATACCTCATTATCCTGGCTCTAAACCAGCTTTATTCCTTATTGTCCTGGCTGTATACCATCTTTATACCTCATTATCCTGGCTCTAAACCAGCTTTATTCCTCATTATCCTGGCTCTAGACCAGCTTTATTCCTCATTATCCTGGCTCTATACCAGCTTTATTCCTCATTATCCTGGCTCTTTACCAGCTTTATTCCTCATTATCCTGGCTCTATACCAGCTTTATTCCTCATTATCCTGACTCTATACCATCTTTATACCTCATTATCCTGGCTTTAAACCATCTTTATACCTCATTATCCTGGCTCTAAACCATCTTTATACCTCATTATCCTGGCTCTAAACCATCTTTATACCTCATTATCCTGGCTCTAAACCATCTTTATACCTCATTATCCTGGCTCTAAACCCTACCATAGGACTTTCCAAGGCACTCAGTCCTCAAATCTACCAACGGAGAGGGCTGGGTGTTTTGTGACAAATTGAATTAAGCAAATTTAAACTCTTTTCATTTGTTGTAAATTGTGTTTTTTGTTTTTCTCCTCGAATGAAGTGGATTGTGATTATTTGTTTGTAATTAAGATTATAATGCTTAATAAGTGGCCCACACTATTAATTTAGTCTCATTGCAGTAGATAGCTAATATGATGAAATTGCACGTTTTCCAGATTAAAATCAAGTTAGTAAAGAATAGAGTGTAAATAATGTTGCATGTTACCAAACTGGTCGACTAAAAGGGACATCGGTGTGCAGGTTCCTATTGTCATCAAACTATATCATTCTAACCCGTTTTTCATCTCTCAGTATTATTTCTTTAGCTCAGTACGAAAGCCCACCACAAGCCACATAATCCCAGCTAGTCTCCTCCATTGGAATAGATGTACTAGACCAGTACACTGTGATCCGTAAATACACACAAATACAAAAAAATACAAAAAATAATAATAATTCTGAATCTGAAAAACATTTATCTACTCCTCTCTGAAGATCTCCCGTTGAGTGGTTTAATCAATGAAGGTGTTTTTTTAAAAGTGAAGCGCCTTATCTGGTGACTTCAACATTAACCTTCCATTAAACCATTACAGGCACTGTTAAATGTACCCCAGTCAATAATGCTAATTCACCCCCCCCCCCCCCCCCCTTGTATATAGCTGTAAAGAAATTGGTATTCATATTATGGTAAAGTGGTACTGACAGTCTTTATGACGAGCTATTAGAAGTTGGAAAAGTCAATACGCTGACTGAGATGTTTCACACTGCTTTGAGTTATGTTGCCGAAGTGGGATTCTTGGCACTGATTTTAGCAGAAGGTCACCCGGCCTCTCGTGGTCAATGCTTTTCGAGGACGTTGATATTGAAGTGATGGGGACACGCCCCCCCCCCCCCCCCCCCTTCATGTCTCGCCTATAACCCCACCCTGTAATTTTATCCTGGTGGAAAATAAAATAACAAATGGTGTTCATAAGTGAAAATTGCTTCCCTGATGATTTCAGGCAGTCCAT
Organism: Salvelinus alpinus; assembly: GCF_045679555.1. Classification (NCBI taxonomy): domain Eukaryota; kingdom Metazoa; phylum Chordata; class Actinopteri; order Salmoniformes; family Salmonidae; genus Salvelinus; species Salvelinus alpinus. The sequence continues at coordinate 3,786,894 of NC_092104.1, read as the reverse complement.
AGGGGGGTTCCCCTGGGGTCAGTGTTAATGCCCCTCTCAGGGAAAGAATGGGCCCGCTTTCTGCTCCTTGATCTGCTTAAAGTGATGAAGGATGCTGAAAATCATTATCAGTCTTCAAGAAGGGGAGAAAATTGAGTTATAATCTCCGTATTAGGCCAACGTTACTGCAGAGTAGCCAAGAAAGCTTTTTATGGGGATGTCTCGAGAGCAGACTTATCCAGACCATTTAAAAGGCACATGATACAGTTAAAGCTGCAATAGGTCACTTTTTTTGTCCGACCTGACCAAATTCACTTAGAAATGCCTGTTATAGATCTGTCATTCTCATTGAAAGCAAGTCCAAGAAGCAGTAGATCTCTTCCAAATGCGCTATTTCTGGTGCTTCCCGTTCGTAAGTTTTATTTTTGCATGTTTTAACTTTAGGTTTTGTTTACCAGCTTCAAAACAGCTGAAAATACATTATTGTGGGGTTTATGTAAAATATATTTCATTGCAGTTTAGATGGTACAATTACTCTCTACACTACACTTGCTTGTTTTTGTCACATAAACTGATTTTTTTTAGCAACCAGGAAATGGCAGAGCAATATCTGCTTGTTGCATCTTTAAAGCTAGCGCACTATTATATTCCGTTGTTTTCTTCTTAGCAACAACTAACTTCCCATGATGCATATGTGAAAATGGTATGTAACTTACATATACATTACATACACTATATACAGTACACAGCAGTACGTGGACACCCCTTCAAATGAGTGGATTCGGCTTTTTCAGCCACAGGCATTTGCTGACAGGTGTATAACATCGAGCACATAGCCATGCAGTCTCCAGAGACAAACATTGGCAGTAGTATGGCTTTCCTGTAGAGCTCGGTGACTTTCAACGTGACACCGTCATAGGATGCCACCTTTCCAACAAGTCAGTTCATCAAATTTCTGCCCTGCGAAAGCTGCCCCCGGTCAACTGTAAGTGCTGTTATCGTGAAGTGGAAAACGTCTAGGAGCAACAACGGCTTAACCGCGAAGTGGTAGGCCACACAAGCTCACAGAACGGGACCGCCGAGTGCTGAAGCGCGTAAAGCGTACAACTCGTCAGTCCTCGGTTGCAACACTCACTACCGAGTTCCAAACGGACTCTGGGAAGCAACGTCAGCACAAGAACTGTTCGTCATGAAATGGGTATCCAGCGGCACCCAAACCTAAGATCACAATGCGCAATGCCAAGCGTCGGCTGGAGTGGTGTATAGCTCGCCACCATTGGACTCTGGAGCAGTGGAAACACGTTCTCTGGAGCGATGAATCACACTTCACCATCTGGCAGTCCAACAACGAATCTGGGTTTGGCGGATACCAGGAGAACGCTACCTGCCCCAATGCATAGTGCCAACTGTGTTTTTCATGGTTCGGGCTGGGCTCTTAGTTTCAGTGAAGGGAAATCTTAACGCTACAGCATACAATGACATTCTAGACAATTCTGTGCTTCCACCTTTGTAGCAACAGTTTGGAGAAGGCCCTTTCTTGTTTCAGCATGACAATGCCCTCGTGAACAAAGAGAGGTCCATACAGAAATTGTTTTTCAAGATCAGTGTGGAGGAACTTGACTGCCCTGTATAGAGCCCTGACCTCAACACAGCGAACACCTTTGCCATGAATTGGAAAGCCGAATGCGAGCCAGGCCTAATCTCCCAACGTCAGTGCCCGACCTCAATAATGCTCTCGTGGCTGAATGGAAGCAAGTCCCTGCAGCAATGTTCCAACAACTAGTGGAAAACCTTCCCAGAAGAGTGGAGGCTGTTATAGCAGCAAAGGGGGGAACAACTCCATATTAATACCCATGATTTTAGAATGAGATGTTGGACGAGCAGGTGTCCACTTACTTTTGGTCGTGTGGTGTGTATAATACACAGTAAGTAAATGTATATTTCTGTCATCAGTGTTCTGTACTTTCCAGGTGCATTCCTGCGGAATGAAACTAAGGACTTGAGACTAAGCATCAATGGGGTTTAATTTATTCTGTCTGCAGGGGGAAATTTACAGGATCTGAAAATAGCCACACACCTACAGAGTGATTCATCTGTCAAGCAACCAGTTCATTAAGTGGAGAGTTGTTTCCTGTCTGAGTTATGTATCCAGGTTTCACACGGCAACAGCTTGACGTGTTTATTTATTTACGTTGTAATTCCGTATTTCTTTGGTTTTTGCTGTGTATTTGTATTTTTAGGGAAACAGTGTTTATTTCCACAGGTGTTGATCAATGTTCATTTCTTTATTGGTTAATGTTTTTTTCATTTCATAAATTGTTTATAGTGTTTGTTGGTTTGTTTGTTTAGAAATTGAAATATTATAGATAGAAATTTGAATATGATATATTTTTTTACACACCGTCAAGCTTTCAAGTTGTTAGAACAATAAACATTACTGTCTTCCAACTCCTTGAAGACTAAAACTTCTGTGGTCCTCTGAGACAACCCACAGTTCTTTACTTCGTGTGGTCCTTTGAGATAACCCACGCTTCCCGACCGGTTTGTGGTCCTTTGAGATAACCCACAGTTCTTGACCCTCTGTGGTCCTTTGAGATAACCCACGCTTCCCAACCCGTTTGTGGTCCTCTGAGACGACCCTCACTTCCCGACCCGTTTGTGGTCTGAGACGACCCACATTTACACCCCCCTCCCATCAGTCACATTGATGTCCTGCAGAAGGCCCCTTGCAATAGCTCGCTAGGCTAAGGTGCCGAATGCAGGAGATGTTGCTGTATACTCTTGGTGTATACTGTGTCTCAGTTCATCTGGCATTCCTCAGTGCTCCCTTAAGTAGGAGACATTGCTCAAAGTTGTCGAAACAGGCTCCAGTCCGATACATTCAATGTAACCTACAATACGTAACATTTCTTCTTTATGCATGAGGAATTTATTTTTTTTATGTAGAGAAGGTAACTGCTTTTATCCCTGTCAGGTTCTCATTTTGGCACAAATCAAGTTCTAGCGGATTCTCCACGGTACGGTTCAAGGGAGTTCTCTCAAAGCCGGTCACTGGGAATTTAAAGCCCAATTACCGTGTCAGACAGTGGAGAAGAAATTGCTTTCACTAGACTGAGGGCTCTGTGACAGGTGCATTGTGGAAGAATTGATTCTTACCGAAGGGGGTAAGTGAATAGTCATTCTGTGTCTGTTTCTTATGACACCAGGCTGGGTGCAACCTGATTTGTAAGCACAGATTTGAATCAGTACAGCTTAGTGACTGTGTGTGCTCAACCTAATACACAGGAGTCCTCCCCAAAAAAATGGCACCCTTTTCACATATGGGCCTTGGTCAAAAGTGGCGCAGTATAAACAGAATAGCATGCAATTTGGGAGGCACCTACATGCTCTCCAACAGAGCTCCAGATTAGCTGAGGGGGGGATAGGAACCTCCACTTCACAGGTCAAGAGCTAATGTGAAGGGCTCCTTCTCAAAAAGTTTCCAAATCAGTCGAGACTCAGAGGGGGGGAGGGGGGAGGGTGGGGGGTCTCATCACAACAAGTGTTGAGCAGCAAAAGAAAATATATAAAAAGTGGATATTGTTTTTTTTCTCTTTTCCTGTGCTTATGCTAAAAAGGATGGAAGAAAGGAAGGGAAGGAGTGAGGACAAATCTAGCCTTGTCTGTTTGTCTGGACTGGATGGTAGGACATGTTAGTTTAATGTCTGGACTGGACGGTAGGATACGTTAGTTTAATGTCTGGACTGGACGGTAGGACACGTTAGTTTAATGTCTAGACTGGATGGTAGGATACGTTAGTTTAATGTCTGGACTAGACGGTAGGACACGTTAGTTTAATGTCTAGACTGGATGGTAAGATATGTTAGTTTAATGTCTAGACTGGACGGTAGGATACGTTAGTTTAATGTCTGGACTGGACGGTAAGACACGTTAGTTTAATGTCTAGACTGGACGGTAGGACACGTTAGTTTAATGTCTGGACTGGACGGTAGGACACGTTAGTTTAATGTCTGGACTGGACGGTAGGACACGTTAGTTTAATGTCTGGACTGGACGGTAGGACACGTTAGTTTAATGTCTGGACTGGACGGTAGGACACGTTAGTTTAATGTCTAGTCTGGACGGAAGGATACGTTAGTTTAATGTCTGGACTGGACGGTAAGACACGTTAGTTTAATGTCTAGACTGGACGGTAGAACATGTTAGTTTAATGGCTGGACTGGACGGTAGGACACGTTAGTTTAATGTCTAGACTGGATGGTAGGATACGTTAGTTTAATGTCTGGACGGTAGGATACGTTAGTTTAATGTCTAAACTGGACGGTAGGACACGTTAGTTTGATGTCTGGACTGGACGGTAGGACACGTTAGTTTAATGTCTGGACTGGACGGTAGGACACGTTAGTTTAATGTCTAGACGGTAGGATACGTTAGTTTGATGTCTGGACTGGACGGTAGTACACGTTAGTTTAATGTCTAGACTGGACGGTAGGATACGTTAGTTTAATGTCTAGACGGTAGGATACGTTAGTTTAATGTCTGGACTGGACGGTAGGATACGTTAGTTTAATCTCTAGACTGGACGGTAGGATACGTTAGTTTAATGTCTAGACGGTAAGACACGTTAGTTTAATGTCTAGACTGGACGGTAGAATACGTTAGTTTAATGTCTAGACTGGACGGTAGGATACGTTAGTTTAATGTCTGGACTGGACGGTAGGATACGTTAGTTTAATGTCTAGACTGGACGGTAGGATACGTTAGTTTAATGTCTGGACTGGACGGTAGGATACGTTAGTTTAATGTCTAGACTGGACGGTAGGACATGTTAGTTTAATGTCTAGACGGTAGAATACGTTAGTTTAATGTCTGGACTGGACGGTAGGATACGTTAGTTTAATGTCTGGACTGGACGGTAGGACACGTTATTTTAATGTCTAGACGGTAGGATACGTTAGTTTAATGTCTAGACTGGATGGTAGGACATGTTAGTTTAATGTCTGGACTGGACGGTAGGACATGTTAGTTTAATGTCTGGACTGGACGGTAGGACACGTTAGTTTAATGTCTAGACTGGATGGTAGGACATGTTAGTTTAATGTCTGGACTGGACGGTAGGACACGTTAGTTTAATGTCTAGACTGGATGGTAGGATACGTTAGTTTAATGTCTAGACTGGATGGTAGGACATGTTAGTTTAATGTCTAGACTGGACGGTAGGATACAATAGATGGCTCTGGAACGGATGGTAGGATATGTTAGATTGCTGTCTGGACTGGAATGCCTGTCGATCGTGGAGAGGAAAGCACATGGAGAGAGAGATCAATAGAATACCTGCTGAATCCATTAGCTTGATTAAAAAGGGTTAGAGGGGGAGAGAGAGAAAGAGAGAGAGAGACAGACAGACAGACATATAGAGAGAGAGATGGAGCCTTTCTCCATACACCACCTGATCATCCTCTACACCATACAGCTTTATTCCTGCATAAAGACTACTGCCTTTCTGGTATGGAGAGACAGAGTGAGACAGAGAGGGAGAGATGAAAAGTGAGAGAGAGAGAGAGAGGGGGGGGGGGGGTTAAAAAGGAGGTATGGAGAGACAGGGAGATTGAGACTGAGAGGGAGAGAGGGAAAGAAAGAGAGAGAGAGAGAGAGAGAGAGAAAGACAGACAGACAGACATATAGAGAGAGAGAAAGGGAAAGAAAGAGAGAGAGAGAAACATGGAGAGAGAGACACAGAGGGAGAGAGAGAAAGATAAGAGAGAGAGACAAACAGAGATATAGAGAGGGAGAAAGGGAAAGAAAGAGAGAGAAGGAGAGAGAGACAGAGGGAGAGAGAGGCAGAAAGGGAGCGAGAGAGAGAGATAGAGAGTCAAACAGAGATATAGAGAGGGAGAAAGGGAAAGAAAGAGAGAGAGAGGGAGAGAGAGACAGAGGGAGAGAGAGACAGAAAGGGAGCGAGAGAGAGAGATAGAGAGAGAGACAAACAGAGATATAGAGAGGGAGAAAGGGAACGAAAGAGAAAAACAGTAACAAAGAGAGAGGGAAAGAGTTTATTTCACTTTTGTATTTTATCTACCTCACTTGCTTTGGCAATGTTAACACATGTTTCCCATGCCAATAAAGCCCCTTGAATTGAATTGAATTGAGAGAAAAGTTACAGAGAGAGAGAGAGAGAGACAGACCGCTGGCTGCGAACTTGGGGCGACCTATCTCAGAGCCCAGCCCAAACCTCAGCCCAAAGCCCAGCCAGGGAGAGGCTGAAGTAAGCTACTGGAAAGGTTGTCAGGTAATCCAGATGACACTTGGCAAGTAGCCTCAATGACCAGAAGTTGTCTCTAATTGGGCTATCAATGGCACGGGTGCTTGGCGTTGCTGCTAATCACCCTATACAAGAGCCTGACCTGGCCACGTTTTGTGGTCTGCAGCTGGGCGGTAGCTGCATTCAGGAACACAGTGACTGATTTACTAACAGACTGGTGTGAATGACATCACACGGTAGGAGTAGGGCGTATCACTAAGGGAGAAGCACGCCCTCCTGATGTGGCTCACACCGAGGCTCGAACCCAGGACCTCTGCATTGCTAGCGCACGTGACCGCCCTCCTGATGTGGCTCACACCGAGGCTCGAACCCAGGACCTCTGCATTGCTAGCGCACGTGACCGCCCTCCTGATGTGGCTCACACCGAGGCTCGAACCCAGGACCTCTGCATTGCTAGCGCACGTGACCGCCCTCCTGATGTGGCTCACACCGAGGCTCGAACCCAGGACCTCTGCATTACTAGCGCACGTGACCGCCCTCCTGAAGCTTCTTAACACTCACAAAAGCTAGCTGTTCGCTGGTGCAAGTGTGAAAGTTTCACGCATCCCCCATGTGCTACATTCACCCCTCACAATGTACTCAACTTGCGTACCCAGCATTGAACTGTAGATATACTAAACTGCGTACCCAGCATTGAGCTGTAGATGTACTAAACTGCGTACCCAGCATTGAGCTGTAGATGTACTAAACTGCGTACCCAGCATTGAGCTGTAGATGTACTAAACTGCGTACCCAGCATTGAGCTGTAGATGTAGTAAACTGCGTACCCAGCATTGAGCTGTAGATATACTAAACTGCGTACCCAGCATTGAGCTGTAGATGTACTAAACTGCGTACCCAGCATTGAGCTGTAGATGTACTAAACTGCGTACCCAGCATTGAGCTGTAGATATACTAAACTGCGTACCCAGCATTGAGCTGTAGATATACTAAACTGCGTACCCAGCATTGAGCTGTAGATATACTAAACTGCGTACCCAGCATTGAGCTGTAGATGTACTAAACTGCGTACCCAGCATTGAGCTGCAGATGTACTAAACTGCGTACCCAGCATTGAGCTGTAGATGTACTAAACTGCGTACCCAGCATTGAGCTGTAGATATACTAAACTGCGTACCCAGCATTGAGCTGAACTGTAGATATACTAAACTGCGTACCCAGCATTGAGCTGTAGATATACTAAACTGCGTACCCAGCATTGAGCTGTAGATATACTAAACTGCGTACCCAGCATTGAGCTGAACTGTAGATATACTAAACTGCGTACCCAGCATTGAGCTGTAGATGTACTAAACTGCGTACCCAGCATTGAGCTGAACTGTAGATATACTAAACTGCGTACCCAGCATTGAACTGTAGATGTACTAAACTGCGTATCCAGCATTGAACTGTAGATATACTAAACTGCGTACCCAGCATTGAACTGTAGATGTACTAAACTGCGTACCCAGCATTGAGCTGTAGATATACTAAACTGCGTACCCAGCATTGAACTGTAGATGTACTAAACTGCGTACCCAGCATTGAGCTGTAGATATACTAAACTGCGTACCCAGCATTGAGCTGTAGATATACTAAACTGCGTACCCAGCATTGAGCTGTAGATATACTAAACTGCGTACCCAGCATTGAACTGTAGATATACTAAACTGCGTACCCAGCATTGAACTGTAGATGTAGTAAACTGCGTACCCAGCATTGAGCTGTAGATGTACTAAACTGCGTACCCAGCATTGAGCTGTAGATGTACTAAACTGCGTACCCAGCATTGAGCTGTAGATATACTAAACTGCGTACCCAGCATTGAACTGTAGATATACTAAACTGCGTACCCAGCATTGAGCTGTAGATATACTAAACTGAGTACCCAGCATTGAACTGTAGATATACTAAACTGCGTACCCAGCATTGAGCTGTAGATGTACTAAACTGCGTACCCAGCATTGAGCTGTAGATATACTAAACTGCGTACCCAGCATTGAACTGTAGATATACTAAACTGAGTACCCAGCATTGAGCTGTAGATGTACTAAACTGCGTACCCAGCATTGAACTGTAGATGTACTAAACTGCGTACCCAGCATTGAGCTGTAGATATACTAAACTGCGTACCCAGCATTGAGCTGTAGATATACTAAACTGCGTACCCAGCATTGAACTGTAGATATACTAAACAGAGTACCCAGCATTGAACTGTAGATGTACTAAACTGTGTACCCAGCATTGAACTGTAGATATACTAAACTGCGTACCCAGCATTGAGCTGTAGATATACTAAACTGTGTACCCAGCATTGAACTGTAGATATACTAAACTGTGTACCCAGCATTGAACTGTAGATATACTAAACTGCGTACCCAGCATTGAGCTGTAGATATACTAAACTGCGTACCCAGCATTGAGCTGTAGATGTACTAAACTGCGTACCCAGCATTGAGCTGTAGATGTACTAAACTGCGTACCCAGCATTGAGCTGTAGATGTACTAAACTGCGTACCCAGCATTGAGCTGTAGATATACTAAACTGCGTACCCAGCATTGAGCTGTAGATATACTAAACTGCGTACCCAGCATTGAGCTGTAGATATACTAAACTGCGTACCCAGCATTGAGCTGAACTGTAGATATACTAAACTGCGTACCCAGCATTGAGCTGTAGATGTACTAAACTGCGTACCCAGCATTGAGCTGAACTGTAGATATACTAAACTGCGTACCCAGCATTGAGCTGAACTGTAGATGTACTAAACTGCGTACCCAGCATTGAGCTGAACTGTAGATATACTAAACTGCGTACCCAGCATTGAGCTGAACTGTAGATGTACTAAACTGCGTACCCAGCATTGAGCTGAACTGTAGATGTACTAAACTGCGTACCCAGCATTGAACTGAACTGTAGATGTACTAAACTGCGTACCCAGCATTGAGCTGAACTGTAGATGTAGTAAACTGCGTACTCAGCATTGAGCTGAACTGTAGATGTAGTAAACTGCGTACCCAGCATTGAACTGAACTGTAGATGTACTAAACTGCGTACCCAGCATTGAGCTGAACTGTAGATGTACTAAACTGCGTACCCAGCATTGAGCTGAACTGTAGATGTAGTAAACTGCGTACCCAGCATTGAACTGAACTGTAGATCTACTAAACTGAGTACCCAGCATTGAACTGTAGATGTACTAAACTGCGTACCCAGCATTGAGCTGAACTGTAGATGTAGTAAACTGCGTACCCAGCATTGAGCTGTAGATATACTAAACTGCGTACCCAGCATTGAGCTGAACTGTAGATGTAGTAAACTGCGTACCCAGCATTGAGCTGTAGATGTACTAAACTGCGTACCCAGCATTGACCTGTAGATATACTAAACTGCGTACCCAGCATTGACCTGTAGATATACTAAACTGCGTACCCAGCATTGAACTGTAGATGTACTAAACTGCGTACCCAGCATTGAACTGTAGATATACTAAACTGCGTACCCAGCATTGAACTGTAGATGTACTAAACTGCGTACCCAGCATTGAGCTGTAGATATACTAAACTGCGTACCCAGCATTGAGCTGTAGATATACTAAACTGCGTACCCAGCATTGAGCTCTAGATATACTAAACTGCGTACCCAGCATTGAGCTGTAGATATACTAAACTGCGTACCCAGCATTGAACTGTAGATATACTAAACTGCGTACCCAGCATTGAACTGTAGATATACTAAACTGCGTACCCAGCATTGAACTGTAGATGTACTAAACTGCGTACCCAGCATTGAACTGTAGATATACTAAACTGCGTACCCAGCATTGAGCTGAACTGTAGATATACTAAACTGCGTACCCAGCATTGAACTGTAGATATACTAAACTGCGTACCCAGCATTGAGCTGAACTGTAGATATACTAAACTGCGTACCCAGCATTGAGCTGTAGATATACTAAACTGCGTACCCAGCATTGAGCTGAACTGTAGATATACTAAACTGCGTACCCAGCATTGAACTGTAGATATACTAAACTGCGTACCCAGCATTGAGCTGAACTGTAGATATACTAAACTGCGTACCCAGCATTGAACTGAACTGTAGATATACTAAACTGCGTACCCCGCATTGAACTGTAGATGTACTAAACTGCGTACCCAGCATTGAACTGTAGATATACTAAACTGCGTACCCAGCATTGAACTGTAGATATACTAAACTGCGTACCCAGCATTGAACTGTAGATATACTAAACTGCGTACCCAGCATTGAGCTGAACTGTAGATATACTAAACTGCTTACCCAGCATTGAGCTGAACTGTAGATATACTAAACTGCGTATCCAGCATTGAACTGTAGATATACTAAACTGCGTACCCAGCATTGAGCTGAACTGTAGATATACTAAACTGCGTACCCAGCATTGAGCTGTAGATGTACTAAACTGCGTACCCAGCATTGAGCTGAACTGTAGATATACTAAACTGCGTACCCAGCATTGAGCTGAACTGTAGATGTACTAAACTGCGTACCCAGCATTGAGCTGAACTGTAGATGTACTAAACTGCGTACCCAGCATTGAACTGAACTGTAGATGTACTAAACTGCGTACCCAGCATTGAGCTGAACTGTAGATGTAGTAAACTGCGTACCCAGCATTGAGCTGAACTGTAGATGTAGTAAACTGCGTACCCAGCATTGAACTGAACTGTAGATGTACTAAACTGCGTACCCAGCATTGAGCTGAACTGTAGATGTACTAAACTGCGTACCCAGCATTGAGCTGAACTGTAGATGTAGTAAACTGCGTACCCAGCATTGAACTGAACTGTAGATCTACTAAACTGCGTACCCAGCATTGAACTGTAGATGTACTAAACTGCGTACCCAGCATTGAGCTGAACTGTAGATGTAGTAAACTGCGTACCCAGCATTGAGCTGTAGATATACTAAACTGCGTACCCAGCATTGAGCTGTAGATATACTAAACCGCGTACCCAGCATTGAACTGTAGATGTACTAAACTGCGTACCCAGCATTGAGCTGTAGATATACTAAACTGCGTACCCAGCATTGAGCTGAACTGTAGATATACTAAACTGCGTACCCAGCATTGAACTGAACTGTAGATGTACTAAACTGCGTACCCAGCATTGAGCTGTAGATGTACTAAACTGCGTACCCAGCATTGAACTGAACTGTAGATGTACTAAACTGCGTACCCAGCATTGAGCTGTAGATGTACTAAACTGCGTACCCCGCATTGAACTGAACTGTAGATGTACTAAACTGCGTACCCAGCATTGAGCTGTATATGTACTAAACTGCGTACCCAGCATTGAGCTGTAGATATACTAAACTGCGTACCCAGCATTGAGCTGTAGATGTACTAAACTGCTTACCCAGCATTGAACTGTAGATGTACTAAACTGCGTACCCAGCATTGAACTGTAGATGTACTAAACTGTGTACACAGCATTGAACTGTAGATATACTAAACTGTGTACCCAGCATTGAGCTGTAGATATACTAAACTGCGTACCCAGCATTGAACTGTAGATATACTAAACTGTGTACCCAGCATTGAGCTGTAGATATACTGAACTGTGTACCCAGCATTGAACTGTAGATGTACTAAACTGCGTACCCAGCATTGAGCTGTAGATATACTAAACTGCGTACCCAGCATTGAGCTGTAGATGTACTAAACTGCGTACACAGCATTGAACTGTAGATATACTAAACTGCGTACCCAGCATTGAGCTGTAGATGTAGTAAACTGCTTACCCAGCATTGAGCTGAACTGTAGATATACTAAACTGCGTACCCAGCATTGAACTGTAGATATACTAAACTGCGTACCCAGCATATAGCTGTAGATGTAGTAAACTGCTTACCCAGCATTGAGCTGAACTGTAGATATACTAAACTGCGTACCCAGCATTGAACTGTAGATGTACTAAATTGCGTACCCAGCATTGAGCTGTAGATGTACTAAACTGCGTACCCGGCATTGAGCTGTAGATGTACTAAACTGCGTACCCAGCATTGAGCTGTAGATGTACTAAACTGCGTACCCAGCATTGAGCTGTAGATGTACTAAACTGCGTACCCAGCATTGAACTGTAGATGTACTAAACTGCGTACCCAGCATTGAGCTGTAGATATACTAAACTGCGTACCCAGCATTGAACTGTAGATATACTAAACTGCGTACCCAGCATTGAGCTGTAGATGTAGTAAACTGCTTACCCAGCATTGAGCTGAACTGTAGATATACTAAACTGCGTACCCAGCATTGAACTGTAGATGTACTAAACTGCGTACCCAGCATTGAGCTGTAGATGTACTAAACTGCGTACCCAGCATTGAGCTGTAGATGTACTAAACTGCTTACCCAGCATTGAGCTGTAGATATACTAAACTGCGTACCCAGCATTGAGCTGTAGATGTACTAAACTGCGTACCCAGCATTGAACTGTAGATGTACTAAACTGCGTACCCAGCATTGAGCTGTAGATGTACTAAACTGCTTACCCAGCATTGAGCTGTAGATATACTAAACTGCGTACCCAGCATTGAGCTGTAGATATACTAAACTGCGTACCCAGCATTGAGCTGAACTGTAGATGTACTAAACTGCGTACCCAGCATTGAGCTGAACTGTAGATGTAGTAAACTGCGTACCCAGCATTGAACTGAACTGTAGATCTACTAAACTGCGTACCCAGCATTGAACTGTAGATGTACTAAACTGCGTACCCAGCATTGAGCTGAACTGTAGATGTAGTAAACTGCGTACCCAGCATTGAGCTGTAGATATACTAAACTGCGTACCCAGCATTGAGCTGTAGATATACTAAACCGCGTACCCAGCATTGAACTGTAGATGTACTAAACTGCGTACCCAGCATTGAGCTGTAGATATACTAAACTGCGTACCCAGCATTGAGCTGAACTGTAGATATACTAAACTGCGTACCCAGCATTGAACTGAACTGTAGATGTACTAAACTGCGTACCCAGCATTGAGCTGTAGATGTACTAAACTGCGTACCCAGCATTGAACTGAACTGTAGATGTACTAAACTGCGTACCCAGCATTGAGCTGAACTGTAGATATACTAAACTGCGTACCCAGCATTGAACTGAACTGTAGATGTACTAAACTGCGTACCCAGCATTGAGCTGTATATGTACTAAACTGCGTACCCAGCATTGAGCTGTAGATATACTAAACTGCGTACCCAGCATTGAGCTGTAGATGTACTAAACTGCTTACCCAGCATTGAACTGTAGATGTACTAAACTGCGTACCCAGCATTGAACTGTAGATGTACTAAACTCTGTACACAGCATTGAACTGTAGATATACTAAACTGTGTACCCAGCATTGAGCTGTAGATATACTAAACTGCGTACCCAGCATTGAACTGTAGATATACTAAACTGTGTACCCAGCATTGAGCTGTAGATATACTGAACTGTGTACCCAGCATTGAACTGTAGATGTACTAAACTGCGTACCCAGCATTGAACTGTAGATATACTAAACTGCGTACCCAGCATTGAGCTGTAGATGTACTAAACTGCGTACACAGCATTGAACTGTAGATATACTAAACTGCGTACCCAGCATTGAGCTGTAGATGTAGTAAACTGCTTACCCAGCATTGAGCTGAACTGTAGATATACTAAACTGCGTACCCAGCATTGAACTGTAGATATACTAAACTGCGTACCCAGCATATAGCTGTAGATGTAGTAAACTGCTTACCCAGCATTGAGCTGAACTGTAGATATACTAAACTGCGTACCCAGCATTGAACTGTAGATGTACTAAATTGCGTACCCAGCATTGAGCTGTAGATGTACTAAACTGCGTACCCGGCATTGAGCTGTAGATGTACTAAACTGCGTACCCAGCATTGAGCTGTAGATGTACTAAACTGCGTACCCAGCATTGAGCTGTAGATGTACTAAACTGCGTACCCAGCATTGAACTGTAGATGTACTAAACTGCGTACCCAGCATTGAGCTGTAGATATACTAAACTGCGTACCCAGCATTGAACTGTAGATATACTAAACTGCGTACCCAGCATTGAGCTGTAGATGTAGTAAACTGCTTACCCAGCATTGAGCTGAACTGTAGATATACTAAACTGCGTACCCAGCATTGAACTGTAGATGTACTAAACTGCGTACCCAGCATTGAGCTGTAGATGTACTAAACTGCGTACCCAGCATTGAGCTGTAGATGTACTAAACTGCTTACCCAGCATTGAGCTGTAGATATACTAAACTGCGTACCCAGCATTGAGCTGTAGATGTACTAAACTGCGTACCCAGCATTGAACTGTAGATGTACTAAACTGCGTACCCAGCATTGAGCTGTAGATGTACTAAACTGCTTACCCAGCATTGAGCTGTAGATATACTAAACTGCGTACCCAGCATTGAGCTGTAGATATACTAAACTGCGTACCCAGCATTGAGCTGTAGATGTACTAAACTGCGTACCCAGCATTGAGCTGTAGATATACTAAACTGCGTACCCAGCATTGAGCTGTAGATGAACTAAACTGCGTACCCAGCATTGAGCTGTAGATGTACTAAACTGCGTACCCAGCATTGAACTGTAGATATACTAAACTGCGTACCCAGCGTTGAGCTGTAGATGTACTAAACTGCGTACCCAGCATTGAGCTGTAGATATACTAAACTGCGTACCCAGCATTGAGCTGAGCTGTAGATATACTAAACTGCGTACCCAGCATTGAACTGTAGATGTAGTAAACTGCGTACCCAGCATTGAGCTGAACTGTAGATATACTAAACTGCGTACCCAGCATTGAGCTGAACTGTAGATATACTAAACTGCGTACCCAGCATTGAACTGTAGATGTACTAAACTGCGTACCCAGCATTGAACTGTAGATATACTAAACTGCGTACCCAGCATTGAACTGAACTGTAGATGTACTAAACTGCGTACCCAGCATTGAACTGAACTGTAGATGTACTAAACTGCGTACCCAGCATTGAACTGAACTGTAGATATACTAAACTGCGTACCCAGCATTGAGCTGAACTGTAGATATACTAAACTGCGTACCCAGCATTGAGCTGAACTGTAGATATACTAAACTGCGTACCCAGCATTGACCTGTAGATATACTAAAATGCGTACCCAGCATTGAGCTGTAGATGTACTAAACTGCTTACCCAGCATTGAACTGTAGATATACTAAACTGCGTACCCAGCATTGAGCTGTAGATATACTAAACTGCGTACCCAGCATTGAACTGTAGATATACTAAACTGCGTACCCAGCATTGAACTGTAGATGTACTAAACTGCGTACCCAGCATTGAGCTGTAGATATACTAAACTGCGTACCCAGCATTGAGCTGTAGATATACTAAACTGCGTACCCAGCATTGAACTGTAGATATACTAAACTGCGTACCCAGCATTGAACTGTAGATGTACTAAACTGCGTACCCAGCATTGAACTGTAGATGTACTAAACTGCGTACCCAGCATTGAGCTGTAGATATACTAAACTGCGTACCCAGCATTGAACTGTAGATATACTAAACTGTGTACCCAGCATTGAACTGTAGATATACTAAACTGCGTACCCAGCATTGACCTGTAGATGTACTAAACTGCGTACCCAGCATTGACCTGTAGATATACTAAACTGCGTACCCAGCATTGAGCTGAACTGTAGATATACTAAACTGCGTACCCAGCATTGAGCTGAACTGTAGATGTACTAAACTGCGTACCCAGCATTGAACTGAACTGTAGATATACTAAACTGCGTACCCAGCATTGAGCTGAACTGTAGATATACTAAACTGCGTACCCAGCATTGAGCTGAACTGTAGATATACTAAACTGCGTACCCAGCATTGAGCTGAACTGTAGATATACTAAACTGCGTACCCAGCATTGACCTGTAGATATACTAAACTGCGTACCCAGCATTGAGCTGTAGATGTACTAAACTGCTTACCCAGCATTGAACTGTAGATATACTAAACTGCGTACCCAGCATTGAGCTGAACTGTAGATATACTAAACTGCGTACCCAGCATTGAGCTGTAGATATACTAAACTGCGTACCCAGCATTGAGCTGAACTGTAGATATACTAAACTGCGTACCCAGCATTGAACTGAACTGTAGATGTACTAAACTGCGTACCCAGCATTGAACTGTAGATATACTAAACTGCGTACCCAGCATTGAGCTGTAGATATACTAAACTGCGTACCCAGCATTGAACTGTAGATGTACTAAACTGCGTACCCAGCATTGAGCTGTAGATATACTAAACTGCGTACCCAGCATTGAGCTGTAGATATACTAAACTGCGTACCCAGCATTGAACTGTAGATATACTAAACTGCGTACCCAGCATTGAACTGTAGATGTACTAAACTGCGTACCCAGCATTGAACTGTAGATGTACTAAACTGCGTACCCAGCATTGAGCTGTAGATATACTAAACTGCGTACCCAGCATTGAACTGTAGATATACTAAACTGTGTACCCAGCATTGAACTGTAGATATACTAAACTGCGTACCCAGCATTGACCTGTAGATGTACTAAACTGCGTACCCAGCATTGAACTGTAGATATACTAAACTGCGTACCCAGCATTGAACTGTAGATATACTAAACTGCGTACCCAGCATTGAGCTGAACTGTAGATATACTAAACTGCGTACCCAGCATTGAACTGTAGATATACTAAACTGCGTACCCAGCATTGAACTGTAGATATACTAAACTGCGTACCCAGCATTGAACTGTAGATATACTAAACTGCGTACCCAGCATTGAACTGTAGATATACTAAACTGCGTACCCAGCATTGAACTGTAGATGTACTAAACTGCGTACCCAGCATTGAACTGAACTGTAGATATACTAAACTGCGTACCCAGCATTGAGCTGTAGATGTAGATGTACTAAACTGCGTACCCAGCATTGAACTGTAGATATACTAAACTGCGTACCCAGCATTGAACTGTAGATGTACTAAACTGCGTACCCAGCATTGAGCTGTAGATATACTAATCTGCGTACCCAGCATTGAGCTGTAGATGTACTAAACTGCGTACCCAGCATTGAGCTGTAGATGTACTAAACTGCGTACCCAGCATTGAGCTGAGCTGTAGATATACTAAACTGCGTACCCAGCATTGAACTGTAGATATACTAAACTGCGTACCCAGCATTGAGCTGTAGATGTACTAAACTGCGTACCCAGCATTGAGCTGTAGATGTACTAAACTGCGTACCCAGCATTGAACTGTAGATGTACTAAACTGCGTACCCAGCATTGAGCTGTAGATGTACTAAACTGCGTACCCAGCATTGAGCTGGAGATGTACTAAACTGCGTACCCAGCATTGAACTGTAGATGTAGTAAACTGCGTACCCAGCATTGAGCTGTAGATGTACTAAACTGCGTACCCAGCATTGAGCTGTAGATGTACTAAACTGCGTACCCAGCATTGAGCTGTAGATATACTAAACTGCGTACCCAGCATTGAGCTGTAGATGTACTAAACTGCGTACCCAGCATTGAACTGTAGATGTACTAAACTGCGTACCCAGCATTGAGCTGTAGATATACTAAACTGCGTACCCAGCATTGAGCTGAACTGTAGATATACTAAACTGCGTACCCAGCATTGAACTGAACTGTAGATGTACTAAACTGAGTACCCAGCATTGAGCTGTAGATGTACTAAACTGCGTACCCCGCATTGAACTGAACTGTAGATGTACTAAACTGCGTACCCAGCATTGAGCTGTAGATGTACTAAACTGCGTACCCAGCATTGAGCTGTAGATATACTAAACTGCGTACCCAGCATTGAGCTGTAGATGTACTAAACTGCTTACCCAGCATTGAACTGTAGATGTACTAAACTGCGTACCCAGCATTGAACTGTAGATGTACTAAACTGTGTACACAGCATTGAACTGTAGATATACTAAACTGTGTACCCAGCATTGAGCTGTAGATATACTAAACTGCGTACCCAGCATTGAACTGTAGATATACTAAACTGTGTACCCAGCATTGAGCTGTAGATATACTAAACTGTGTACCCAGCATTGAACTGTAGATGTACTAAACTGCGTACCCAGCATTGAGCTGTAGATATACTAAACTGCGTACCCAGCATTGAGCTGTAGATGTACTAAACTGCGTACACAGCATTGAACTGTAGATATACTAAACTGCGTACCCAGCATTGAGCTGTAGATGTAGTAAACTGCTTACCCAGCATTGAGCTGAACTGTAGATATACTAAACTGCGTACCCAGCATTGAACTGTAGATGTACTAAATTGCGTACCCAGCATTGAGCTGTAGATGTACTAAACTGCGTACCCAGCATTGAGCTGTAGATGTACTAAACTGCGTACCCAGCATTGAGCTGTAGATGTACTAAACTGCGTACCCAGCATTGAGCTGTAGATGTACTAAACTGCGTACCCAGCATTGAACTGTAGATGTACTAAACTGCGTACCCAGCATTGAGCTGTAGATATACTAAACTGCGTACCCAGCATTGAACTGTAGATATACTAAACTGCGTACCCAGCATTGAGCTGTAGATGTAGTAAACTGCTTACCCAGCATTGAGCTGAACTGTAGATATACTAAACTGCGTACCCAGCATTGAACTGTAGATGTACTAAACTGCGTACCCAGCATTGAGCTGTAGATGTACTAAACTGCGTACCCAGCATTGAGCTGTAGATGTACTAAACTGCTTACCCAGCATTGAGCTGTAGATATACTAAACTGCGTACCCAGCATTGAGCTGTAGATGTACTAAACTGCGTACCCAGCATTGAACTGTAGATGTACTAAACTGCGTACCCAGCATTGAGCTGTAGATGTACTAAACTGCTTACCCAGCATTGAGCTGTAGATATACTAAACTGCGTACCCAGCATTGAGCTGTAGATATACTAAACTGCGTACCCAGCATTGAGCTGTAGATGTACTAAACTGCGTACCCAGCATTGAGCTGTAGATATACTAAACTGCGTACCCAGCATTGAGCTGTAGATGAACTAAACTGCGTACCCAGCATTGAGCTGTAGATGTACTAAACTGCGTACCCAGCATTGAACTGTAGATATACTAAACTGCGTACCCAGCGTTGAGCTGTAGATGTACTAAACTGCGTACCCAGCATTGAGCTGTAGATGTACTAAACTGCGTACCCAGCATTGAACTGTAGATATACTAAACTGCGTACCCAGCATTGAGCTGTAGATGTACTAAACTGCGTACCCAGCATTGAACTGTAGATATACTAAACTGCGTACCCAGCATTGAGCTGTAGATGTACTAAACTGTGTACCCAGCATTGAACTGTAGATGTAGTAAACTGCGTACCCAGCATTGAGCTGAGCTGTAGATATACTAAACTGCGTACCCAGCATTGAACTGTAGATGTAGTAAACTGCGTACCCAGCATTGAGCTGAACTGTAGATATACTAAACTGCGAACCCAGCATTGAGCTGAACTGTAGATATACTAAACTGCGTACCCAGCATTGAACTGTAGATGTACTAAACTGCGTACCCAGCATTGAACTGTAGATATACTAAACTGCGTACCCAGCATTGAACTGAACTGTAGATGTACTAAACTGCGTACCCAGCATTGAACTGAACTGTAGATGTACTAAACTGCGTACCCAGCATTGAACTGAACTGTAGATATACTAAACTGCGTACCCAGCATTGAGCTGAACTGTAGATATACTAAACTGCGTACCCAGCATTGAGCTGAACTGTAGATATACTAAACTGCGTACCCAGCATTGACCTGTAGATATACTAAACTGCGTACCCAGCATTGAGCTGTAGATGTACTAAACTGCTTACCCAGCATTGAACTGTAGATATACTAAACTGCGTACCCAGCATTGAGCTGTAGATATACTAAACTGCGTACCCAGCATTGAACTGTAGATATACTAAACTGCGTACCCAGCATTGAACTGTAGATGTACTAAATTGCGTACCCAGCATTGAGCTGTAGATATACTAAACTGCGTACCCAGCATTGAGCTGTAGATATACTAAACTGCGTACCCAGCATTGAACTGTAGATATACTAAACTGCGTACCCAGCATTGAACTGTAGATGTACTAAACTGCGTACCCAGCATTGAACTGTAGATGTACTAAACTGCGTACCCAGCATTGAGCTGTAGATATACTAAACTGCGTACCCAGCATTGAACTGTAGATATACTAAACTGTGTACCCAGCATTGAACTGTAGATATACTAAACTGCGTACCCAGCATTGACCTGTAGATGTACTAAACTGCGTACCCAGCATTGACCTGTAGATATACTAAACTGCGTACCCAGCATTGAGCTGAACTGTAGATATACTAAACTGCGTACCCAGCATTGAGCTGAACTGTAGATGTACTAAACTGCGTACCCAGCATTGAACTGAACTGTAGATATACTAAACTGCGTACCCAGCATTGAGCTGAACTGTAGATATACTAAACTGCGTACCCAGCATTGAGCTGAACTGTAGATATACTAAACTGCGTACCCAGCATTGAGCTGAACTGTAGATATACTAAACTGCGTACCCAGCATTGAGCTGTAGATATACTAAACTGCGTACCCAGCATTGAGCTGAACTGTAGATATACTAAACTGCGTACCCAGCATTGAACTGAACTGTAGATGTACTAAACTGCGTACCCAGCATTGAACTGTAGATATACTAAACTGCGTACCCAGCATTGAGCTGTAGATATACTAAACTGCGTACCCAGCATTGAACTGTAGATGTACTAAACTGCGTACCCCGCATTGAACTGAACTGTAGATGTACTAAACTGCGTACCCAGCATTGAGCTGTAGATGTACTAAACTGCGTACCCAGCATTGAGCTGTAGATATACTAAACTGCGTACCCAGCATTGAGCTGTAGATGTACTAAACTGCTTACCCAGCATTGAACTGTAGATGTACTAAACTGCGTACCCAGCATTGAACTGTAGATGTACTAAACTGTGTACACAGCATTGAACTGTAGATATACTAAACTGTG
The DNA here is from genome assembly GCF_045679555.1 of Salvelinus alpinus. Taxonomy (NCBI): domain Eukaryota; kingdom Metazoa; phylum Chordata; class Actinopteri; order Salmoniformes; family Salmonidae; genus Salvelinus; species Salvelinus alpinus. The sequence goes on along the minus strand of NC_092104.1, from coordinate 3,765,473 downwards.
TACCCAGCATTGAGCTGTAGATATACTAAACTGCGTACCCAGCATTGAACTGTAGATATACTAAACTGTGTACCCAGCATTGAGCTGTAGATATACTAAACTGTGTACCCAGCATTGAACTGTAGATGTACTAAACTGCGTACCCAGCATTGAGCTGTAGATATACTAAACTGCGTACCCAGCATTGAGCTGTAGATGTACTAAACTGCGTACACAGCATTGAACTGTAGATATACTAAACTGCGTACCCAGCATTGAGCTGTAGATGTAGTAAACTGCTTACCCAGCATTGAGCTGAACTGTAGATATACTAAACTGCGTACCCAGCATTGAACTGTAGATGTACTAAATTGCGTACCCAGCATTGAGCTGTAGATGTACTAAACTGCGTACCCAGCATTGAGCTGTAGATGTACTAAACTGCGTACCCAGCATTGAGCTGTAGATGTACTAAACTGCGTACCCAGCATTGAGCTGTAGATGTACTAAACTGCGTACCCAGCATTGAACTGTAGATGTACTAAACTGCGTACCCAGCATTGAGCTGTAGATATACTAAACTGCGTACCCAGCATTGAACTGTAGATATACTAAACTGCGTACCCAGCATTGAGCTGTAGATGTAGTAAACTGCTTACCCAGCATTGAGCTGAACTGTAGATATACTAAACTGCGTACCCAGCATTGAACTGTAGATGTACTAAACTGCGTACCCAGCATTGAGCTGTAGATGTACTAAACTGCGTACCCAGCATTGAGCTGTAGATGTACTAAACTGCTTACCCAGCATTGAGCTGTAGATATACTAAACTGCGTACCCAGCATTGAGCTGTAGATGTACTAAACTGCGTACCCAGCATTGAACTGTAGATGTACTAAACTGCGTACCCAGCATTGAGCTGTAGATGTACTAAACTGCTTACCCAGCATTGAGCTGTAGATATACTAAACTGCGTACCCAGCATTGAGCTGTAGATATACTAAACTGCGTACCCAGCATTGAGCTGTAGATGTACTAAACTGCGTACCCAGCATTGAGCTGTAGATGAACTAAACTGCGTACCCAGCATTGAGCTGTAGATGTACTAAACTGCGTACCCAGCATTGAACTGTAGATATACTAAACTGCGTACCCAGCGTTGAGCTGTAGATGTACTAAACTGCGTACCCAGCATTGAGCTGTAGATGTACTAAACTGCGTACCCAGCATTGAACTGTAGATATACTAAACTGCGTACCCAGCATTGAGCTGTAGATGTACTAAACTGCGTACCCAGCATTGAACTGTAGATATACTAAACTGCGTACCCAGCATTGAGCTGTAGATGTACTAAACTGTGTACCCAGCATTGAACTGTAGATGTACTAAACTGCGTACCCAGCATTGAGCTGTAGATATACTAAACTGCGTACCCAGCATTGAGCTGAGCTGTAGATATACTAAACTGCGTACCCAGCATTGAACTGTAGATGTAGTAAACTGCGTACCCAGCATTGAGCTGAACTGTAGATATACTAAACTGCGTACCCAGCATTGAGCTGAACTGTAGATATACTAAACTGCGTACCCAGCATTGAACTGTAGATGTACTAAACTGCGTACCCAGCATTGAACTGTAGATATACTAAACTGCGTACCCAGCATTGAACTGAACTGTAGATGTACTAAACTGCGTACCCAGCATTGAACTGAACTGTAGATGTACTAAACTGCGTACCCAGCATTGAACTGAACTGTAGATATACTAAACTGCGTACCCAGCATTGAGCTGAACTGTAGATATACTAAACTGCGTACCCAGCATTGAGCTGAAATGTAGATATACTAAACTGCGTACCCAGCATTGACCTGTAGATATACTAAACTGCGTACCCAGCATTGAGCTGTAGATGTACTAAACTGCTTACCCAGCATTGAACTGTAGATATACTAAACTGCGTACCCAGCATTGAGCTGTAGATATACTAAACTGCGTACCCAGCATTGAACTGTAGATATACTAAACTGCGTACCCAGCATTGAACTGTAGATGTACTAAACTGCGTACCCAGCATTGAGCTGTAGATATACTAAACTGCGTACCCAGCATTGAGCTGTAGATATACTAAACTGCGTACCCAGCATTGAACTGTAGATATACTAAACTGCGTACCCAGCATTGAACTGTAGATGTACTAAACTGCGTACCCAGCATTGAACTGTAGATGTACTAAACTGCGTACCCAGCATTGAGCTGTAGATATACTAAACTGCGTACCCAGCATTGAACTGTAGATATACTAAACTGTGTACCCAGCATTGAACTGTAGATATACTAAACTGCGTACCCAGCATTGACCTGTAGATGTACTAAACTGCGTACCCAGCATTGACCTGTAGATATACTAAACTGCGTACCCAGCATTGAGCTGAACTGTAGATATACTAAACTGCGTACCCAGCATTGAGCTGAACTGTAGATGTACTAAACTGCGTACCCAGCATTGAACTGAACTGTAGATATACTAAACTGCGTACCCAGCATTGAGCTGAACTGTAGATATACTGAACTGCGTACCCAGCATTGAGCTGAACTGTAGATATACTAAATTGCGTACCCAGCATTGAGCTGAACTGTAGATATACTAAACTGCGTACCCAGCATTGAGCTGTAGATATACTAAACTGCGTCCCCAGCATTGAGCTGAACTGTAGATATACTAAACTGCGTACCCAGCATTGAACTGAACTGTAGATGTACTAAACTGCGTACCCAGCATTGAACTGTAGATATACTAAACTGCGTACCCAGCATTGAGCTGTAGATATACTAAACTGCGTACCCAGCATTGAACTGTAGATGTACTAAACTGCGTACCCAGCATTGAGCTGTAGATATACTAAACTGCGTACCCAGCATTGAGCTGTAGATATACTAAACTGCGTACCCAGCATTGAACTGTAGATATACTAAACTGCGTACCCAGCATTGAACTGTAGATGTACTAAACTGCGTACCCAGCATTGAACTGTAGATGTACTAAACTGCGTACCCAGCATTGAGCTGTAGATATACTAAACTGCGTACCCAGCATTGAACTGTAGATATACTAAACTGTGTACCCAGCATTGAACTGTAGATATACTAAACTGCGTACCCAGCATTGACCTGTAGATGTACTAAACTGCGTACCCAGCATTGAACTGTAGATATACTAAACTGCGTACCCAGCATTGAGCTGAACTGTAGATATACTAAACTGCGTACCCAGCATTGAGCTGAACTGTAGATATACTAAACTGCGTACAAAGCATTGAACTGTAGATATACTAAACTGCGTACCCAGCATTGAACTGTAGATATACTGAACTGCGTACCCAGCATTGAACTGTAGATATACTAAACTGCGTACCCAGCATTGAACTGTAGATATACTAAACTGCGTACCCAGCATTGAACTGTAGATGTACTAAACTGCGTACCCAGCATTGAACTGAACTGTAGATATACTAAACTGCGTACCCAGCATTGAGCTGTAGATGTAGATGTACTAAACTGCGTACCCAGCATTGAACTGTAGATATACTAAACTGCGTACCCAGCATTGAACTGTAGATGTACTAAACTGCGTACCCAGCATTGAGCTGTAGATATACTAAACTGCGTACCCAGCATTGAGCTGTAGATGTACTAAACTGCGTACCCAGCATTGAGCTGTAGATGTACTAAACTGCGTACCCAGCATTGAGCTGAGCTGTAGATATACTAAACTGCGTACCCAGCATTGAACTGTAGATATACTAAACTGCGTACCCAGCATTGAGCTGTAGATGTACTAAACTGCGTACCCAGCATTGAGCTGTAGATGTACTAAACTGCGTACCCAGCATTGAACTGTAGATATACTAAACTGCGTACCCAGCATTGAGCTGAGCTGTAGATGTACTAAACTGCGTACCCAGCATTGAGCTGTAGATGTACTAAACTGCGTACCCAGCATTGAGCTGTAGATGTACTAAACTGCGTACCCAGCATTGAGCTGTAGATGTACTAAACTGCGTACCCAGCATTGAACTGTAGATGTACTAAACTGCGTACCCAGCATTGAGCTGTAGATGTACTAAACTGCGTACCCAGCATTGAACTGTAGATGTACTAAACTGCGTACCCAGCATTGAGCTGTAGATGTACTAAACTGCGTACCCAGCATTGAGCTGTAGATGTACTAAACTGCGTACCCAGCATTGAACTGTAGATATACTAAACTGCGTACCCAGCATTGAGCTGTAGATGTACTAAACTGCGTACCCAGCATTGAGCTGTAGATGTACTAAACTGCATACCCAGCATTGAGCTGTAGATATACTAAACTGCGTACCCAGCATTGAGCTGTAGATATACTAAACTGCGTACCCAGCATTGAACTGTAGATATACTAAACTGCGTACCCAGCATTGAGCTGTAGATATACTAAACTGCGTACCCAGCATTGAGCTGTAGATGTACTAAACTGCGTACCCAGCATTGAGCTGTAGATGTACTAAACTGCGTACCCAGCATTGAACTGTAGATATACTAAACTGCGTACCCAGCATTGAGCTGAGCTGTAGATGTACTAAACTGCGTACCCAGCATTGAGCTGTAGATGTACTAAACTGCGTACCCAGCATTGAGCTGTAGATGTACTAAACTGCGTACCCAGCATTGAGCTGTAGATGTACTAAACTGCGTACCCAGCATTGAACTGTAGATGTACTAAACTGCGTACCCAGCATTGAGCTGTAGATGTACTAAACTGCGTACCCAGCATTGAACTGTAGATGTACTAAACTGCGTACCCAGCATTGAGCTGTAGATGTACTAAACTGCGTACCCAGCATTGAGCTGTAGATGTACTAAACTGCGTACCCAGCATTGAACTGTAGATATACTAAACTGCGTACCCAGCATTGAGCTGTAGATGTACTAAACTGCGTACCCAGCATTGAGCTGTAGATGTACTAAACTGCATACCCAGCATTGAGCTGTAGATATACTAAACTGCGTACCCAGCATTGAGCTGTAGATATACTAAACTGCGTACCCAGCATTGAACTGTAGATATACTAAACTGCGTACCCAGCATTGAGCTGTAGATATACTAAACTGCGTACCCAGCATTGAGCTGTAGATATACTAAACTGCGTACCCAGCATTGAGCTGTAGATGTACTAAACTGCGTACCCAGCATTGAGCTGTAGATATACTAAACTGCGTACCCAGCATTGAGCTGTAGATATACTAAACTGCGTACCCAGCATTGACCTGTAGATATACTAAACTGCGTACCCAGCATTGAGCTGTAGATGTACTAAACTGCGTACCCAGCATTGAACTGTAGATATACTAAACTGCGTACCCAGCATTGAGCTGTAGATATACTAAACTGCGTACCCAGCATTGAGCTGTAGATATACTAAACTGCGTACCCAGCATTGAACTGCAGATATACTAAACTGCGTACCCAGCATTGAACTGTAGATGGACTAAACTGCGTACCCAGCATTGAACTGTAGATATACTAAACTGCGTACCCAGCATTGAACTGTAGATATACTAAACTGCGTACCCAGCATTGAACTGTAGATATACTAAACTGCGTACCCAGCATTGAGCTGTAGATGTACTAAACTGCGTACCCAGCATTGAGCTGTAGATATACTAAACTGCGTACCCAGCATTGAGCTGTAGATATACTAAACTGCGTACCCAGCATTGAGCTGTAGATATACTAAACTGCGTACCCAGCATTGAGCTGTAGATGTAGTAAACTGCGTACCCAGCATTGAGCTGTAGATATACTAAACTGCGTACCCAGCATTGAGCTGTAGATATACTAAACTGCGTACCCAGCATTGAGCTGTAGATATACTAAACTGCGTACCCAGCATTGAGCTGTAGATATACTAAACTGCGTACCCAGCATTGAGCTGTAGATATACTAAACTGTGTACCCAGCATTGAGCTGTAGATGTAGTAAACTGCGTACCCAGCATTGAGCTGTAGATATACTAAACTGCGTACCCAGCATTGAGCTGTAGATGTACTAAACTGCGTACCCAGCATTGAGCTGTAGATGTACTAAACTGCATACCCAGCATTGAGCTGTAGATATACTAAACTGCGTACCCAGCATTGAGCTGTAGATATACTAAACTGCGTACCCAGCATTGAACTGTAGATATACTAAACTGCGTACCCAGCATTGAGCTGTAGATATACTAAACTGCGTACCCAGCATTGAGCTGTAGATATACTAAACTGCGTACCCAGCATTGAGCTGTAGATGTACTAAACTGCGTACCCAGCATTGAGCTGTAGATATACTAAACTGCGTACCCAGCATTGAGCTGTAGATATACTAAACTGCGTACCCAGCATTGACCTGTAGATATACTAAACTGCGTACCCAGCATTGAGCTGTAGATGTACTAAACTGCGTACCCAGCATTGAACTGTAGATATACTAAACTGCGTACCCAGCATTGAGCTGTAGATATACTAAACTGCGTACCCAGCATTGAGCTGTAGATATACTAAACTGCGTACCCAGCATTGAACTGCAGATATACTAAACTGCGTACCCAGCATTGAACTGTAGATGTACTAAACTGCGTACCCAGCATTGAACTGTAGATATACTAAACTGCGTACCCAGCATTGAGCTGTAGATATACTAAACTGCGTGCCCAGCATTGACCTGTAGATATACTAAACTGCGTACCCAGCATTGAGCTGTAGATGTACTAAGCTGCGTACCCAGCATTGAGCTGTAGATATACTAAACTGCGTGCCCAGCATTGAGCTGTAGATATAATAAACTGCGTGCCCAGCATTGAGCTGTAGATATACTAAACTGCGTACCCAGCATTGAGCTGTAGATGGACTAAACTGCGTACCCAGCATTGAGCTGTAGATATACTAAACTGCGTACCCAGCATTGAGCTGTAGATGGACTAAACTGCGTACCCAGCATTGAGCTGTAGATATACTAAACTGCGTGCCCAGCATTGAGCTGTAGATATACTAAACTGCGTACCCAGCATTGAACTGTAGATGTACTAAACTGCGTACCCAGCATTGAACTGTAGATATACTAAACTGCGTACCCAGCATTGAACTGTAGATATACTAAACTGCGTACCCAGCATTGAGCTGTAGATGGACTAAACTGCGTACCCAGCATTGAGCTGTAGATATACTAAACTGCGTGCCCAGCATTGAGCTGTAGATATACTAAACTGCGTACCCAGCATTGAACTGTAGATGTACTAAACTGCGTACCCAGCATTGAACTGTAGATATACTAAACTGCGTACCCAGCATTGAACTGTAGATATACTAAACTGCGTGCCCAGCATTGAACTGTAGATATACTAAACTGCGTACCCAGCATTGAGCTGTAGATATACTAAACTGCGTACCCAGCATTGAGCTGCAGATGTACTAAACTGCGTACCCAGCATTGAGCTGTAGATGTACTAAACTGCGTACCCAGCATTGAACTGTAGATGTACTAAACTGCGTACCCAGCATTGAGCTGTAGATGTACTAAACTGCGTACCCAGCATTGAACTGTAGATGTACTAAACTGCGTACCCAGCATTGAGCTGTAGATGTACTAAACTGCGTACCCAGCATTGAACTGTAGATGTACTAAACTGCGTACCCAGCATTGAACTGTAGATATACTAAACTGCGTACCCAGCATTGAGCTGTAGATGTACTAAACTGCGTACCCAGCATTGAGCTGTAGATGTACTAAACTGCGTACCCAGCATTGAACTGTAGATATACTAAACTGCGTACCCAGCATTGAGCTGTAGATATACTAAACTGCGTACCCAGCATTGAACTGCAGATATACTAAACTGCGTACCCAGCATTGAACTGTAGATATACTAAACTGCGTACCCAGCATTGAACTGTAGATATACTAAACTGCGTACCCAGCATTGAACTGTAGATATACTAAACTGCGTACCCAGCATTGAACTGTAGATATACTAAACTGCGTACCCAGCATTGAGCTGTAGATGTACTAAACTGCGTACCCAGCATTGAGCTGTAGATATACTAAACTGCGTACACAGCATTGAGCTGTAGATGGACTAAACTGCGTACCCAGCATTGAGCTGTAGATATACTAAACTGCGTGCCCAGCATTGAGCTGTAGATATACTAAACTGCGTACCCAGCATTGAACTGTAGATATACTAAACTGCGTGCCCAGCATTGAACTGTAGATATACTAAACTGCGTACCCAGCATTGAGCTGTAGATATACTAAACTGCGTACCCAGCATTGAGCTGCAGATGTACTAAACTGCGTACCCAGCATTGAGCTGTAGATGTACTAAACTGCGTACCCAGCATTGAACTGTAGATGTACTAAACTGCGTACCCAGCATTGAGCTGTAGATGTACTAAACTGCGTACCCAGCATTGAACTGTAGATGTACTAAACTGCGTACCCAGCATTGAGCTGTAGATGTACTAAACTGCGTACCCAGCATTGAGCTGTAGATGTACTAAACTGCGTACCCAGCATTGAACTGTAGATATACTAAACTGCGTACCCAGCATTGAGCTGTAGATGTACTAAACTGCGTACCCAGCATTGAGCTGTAGATGTACTAAACTGCATACCCAGCATTGAGCTGTAGATATACTAAACTGCGTACCCAGCATTGAGCTGTAGATATACTAAACTGCGTACCCAGCATTGAACTGTAGATATACTAAACTGCGTACCCAGCATTGAGCTGTAGATATACTAAACTGCGTACCCAGCATTGAGCTGTAGATATACTAAACTGCGTACCCAGCATTGAGCTGTAGATGTACTAAACTGCGTACCCAGCATTGAGCTGTAGATATACTAAACTGCGTACCCAGCATTGAGCTGTAGATATACTAAACTGCGTACCCAGCATTGACCTGTAGATATACTAAACTGCGTACCCAGCATTGAGCTGTAGATGTACTAAACTGCGTACCCAGCATTGAACTGTAGATATACTAAACTGCGTACCCAGCATTGAGCTGTAGATATACTAAACTGCGTACCCAGCATTGAGCTGTAGATATACTAAACTGCGTACCCAGCATTGAACTGCAGATATACTAAACTGCGTACCCAGCATTGAACTGTAGATGGACTAAACTGCGTACCCAGCATTGAACTGTAGATATACTAAACTGCGTACCCAGCATTGAACTGTAGATATACTAAACTGCGTACCCAGCATTGAACTGTAGATATACTAAACTGCGTACCCAGCATTGAACTGTAGATATACTAAACTGCGTACCCAGCATTGAGCTGTAGATGTACTAAACTGCGTACCCAGCATTGAGCTGTAGATATACTAAACTGCGTACCCAGCATTGAGCTGTAGATATACTAAACTGCGTACCCAGCATTGAGCTGTAGATATACTAAACTGCGTACCCAGCATTGAGCTGTAGATGTAGTAAACTGCGTACCCAGCATTGAGCTGTAGATATACTAAACTGCGTACCCAGCATTGAGCTGTAGATATACTAAACTGCGTACCCAGCATTGAACTGTAGATATACTAAACTGCGTACCCAGCATTGAGCTGTAGATATACTAAACTGCGTACCCAGCATTGAGCTGTAGATATACTAAACTGCGTACCCAGCATTGAGCTGTAGATGTACTAAACTGCGTACCCAGCATTGAGCTGTAGATATACTAAACTGCGTACCCAGCATTGAGCTGTAGATATACTAAACTGCGTACCCAGCATTGACCTGTAGATATACTAAACTGCGTACCCAGCATTGAGCTGTAGATGTACTAAACTGCGTACCCAGCATTGAACTGTAGATATACTAAACTGCGTACCCAGCATTGAGCTGTAGATATACTAAACTGCGTACCCAGCATTGAGCTGTAGATATACTAAACTGCGTACCCAGCATTGAACTGCAGATATACTAAACTGCGTACCCAGCATTGAACTGTAGATGGACTAAACTGCGTACCCAGCATTGAACTGTAGATATACTAAACTGCGTACCCAGCATTGAACTGTAGATATACTAAACTGCGTACCCAGCATTGAACTGTAGATATACTAAACTGCGTACCCAGCATTGAACTGTAGATATACTAAACTGCGTACCCAGCATTGAGCTGTAGATGTACTAAACTGCGTACCCAGCATTGAGCTGTAGATATACTAATCTGCGTACCCAGCATTGAGCTGTAGATATACTAAACTGCGTACCCAGCATTGAGCTGTAGATATACTAAACTGCGTACCCAGCATTGAGCTGTAGATGTAGTAAACTGCGTACCCAGCATTGAGCTGTAGATATACTAAACTGCGTACCCAGCATTGAGCTGTAGATATACTAAACTGCATACCCAGCATTGAACTGTAGATATACTAAACTGCGTACCCAGCATTGAACTGTAGATATACTAAACTGCGTACCCAGCATTGAGCTGAGCTGTAGATATACTAAACTGCGTACCCAGCATTGAGCTGTAGATGTAGTAAACTGCGTACCCAGCATTGAAATGTAGATATACTAAACTGCGTACCCAGCATTGAGCTGTAGATGTAGTAAACTGCGTACCCAGCATTGAACTGTAGATATGCTAAACTGCGTACCCAGCATTGAGCTGAACTGTAGATATACTAAACTGCGTACCCAGCATTGAACTGTAGATATACTAAACTGCGTACCCAGCATTGAGCTGTAGATATACTAAACTGCGTACCCAGCATTGAGCTGTAGATATACTAAACTGCGTGCCCAGCATTGACCTGTAGATATACTAAACTGCGTACCCAGCATTGAGCTGTAGATGTACTAAGCTGCGTACCCAGCATTGAGCTGTAGATATACTAAACTGCGTGCCCAGCATTGAGCTGTAGATATAATAAACTGCGTGCCCAGCATTGAGCTGTAGATATACTAAACTGCGTACCCAGCATTGAGCTTTAGATGGACTAAACTGCGTACCCAGCATTGAGCTGTAGATATACTAAACTGCGTACCCAGCATTGAGCTGTAGATGGACTAAACTGCGTACCCAGCATTGAGCTGTAGATATACTAAACTGCGTGCCCAGCATTGAGCTGTAGATATACTAAACTGCGTACCCAGCATTGAACTGTAGATGTACTAAACTGCGTACCCAGCATTGAACTGTAGATATACTAAACTGCGTACCCAGCATTGAACTGTAGATATACTAAACTGCGTACCCAGCATTGAGCTGTAGATGGACTAAACTGCGTACCCAGCATTGAGCTGTAGATATACTAAACTGCGTGCCCAGCATTGAGCTGAGCTGTAGATATACTAAACTGCGTACCCAGCATTGAGCTGTAGATGTAGTAAACTGCGTACCCAGCATTGAACTGTAGATATACTAAACTGCGTACCCAGCATTGAGCTGTAGATGTAGTAAACTGCGTACCCAGCATTGAACTGTAGATATACTAAACTGCGTACCCAGCATTGAGCTGAACTGTAGATATACTAAACTGCGTACCCAGCATTGAACTGTAGATATACTAAACTGCGTACCCAGCATTGAGCTGTAGATGTACTAAGCTGCGTACCCAGCATTGAACTGTAGATATACTAAACTGCGTACCCAGCATTGAGCTGTAGATGTACTAAGCTGCGTACCCAGCATTGACCTGTAGATATACTAAACTGCGTACCCAGCATTGAGCTGTAGATGTACTAAGCTGCGTACCCAGCATTGAGCTGTAGATATACTAAACTGCGTGCCCAGCATTGAGCTGTAGATATAATAAACTGCGTGCCCAGCATTGAGCTGTAGATATACTAAACTGCGTACCCAGCATTGAGCTGTAGATGGACTAAACTGCGTACCCAGCATTGAGCTGTAGATATACTAAACTGCGTACCCAGCATTGAGCTGTAGATGGACTAAACTGCGTACCCAGCATTGAGCTGTAGATATACTAAACTGCGTGCCCAGCATTGAGCTGTAGATATACTAAACTGCGTACCCAGCATTGAACTGTAGATGTACTAAACTGCGTACCCAGCATTGAACTGTAGATATACTAAACTGCGTACCCAGCATTGAACTGTAGATATACTAAACTGCGTACCCAGCATTGAGCTGTAGATGGACTAAACTGCGTACCCAGCATTGAGCTGTAGATATACTAAACTGCGTGCCCAGCATTGAGCTGTAGATATACTAAACTGCGTACCCAGCATTGAACTGTAGATGTACTAAACTGCGTACCCAGCATTGAACTGTAGATATACTAAACTGCGTACCCAGCATTGAACTGTAGATATACTAAACTGCGTGCCCAGCATTGAACTGTAGATATACTAAACTGCGTACCCAGCATTGAGCTGTAGATATACTAAACTGCGTACCCAGCATTGAGCTGCAGATGTACTAAACTGCGTACCCAGCATTGAACTGTAGATATACTAAACTGCGTACCCAGCATTGAGCTGTAGATATACTAAACTGCGTACCCAGCATTGAGCTGTAGATATACTAAACTGCGTACCCAGCATTGAGCTGTAGATATACTAAACTGCGTACCCAGCATTGAACTGTAGATATACTAAACTGCGTACCCAGCATTGAGCTGAGCTGTAGATGTTGTGATGTGATGTGATGTCAAGTGATGCCACCTTCAGGCAGCGGAGTACGTTGGCACCCTCAGGCAGCGGAGTACGTTGGCACCCTCAGGCAGCGGAGTACGTTGGCACCCTCAGGCAGCGGAGTACGTTGGCACCCTCAGGCAACGGAGTATGTTGGCACCCTCAGGCAGCGGAGTACGTTGGCACCCTCAGGCAGCGGAGTACGTTGGCACCCTCAGGCAGCGGAGTACGTTGGCACCCTCAGGCAGCGGAGTACGTTGGCACCCTCAGGCAGCGGAGTACGTTGGCACCCTCAGGCAGCGGAGTACGTTGGCACCCTCAGGCAGCGGAGTACGTTGGCACCCTCAGGCAACGGAGTATGTTGGCACCCTCAGGCAGCGGAGTACGTTGGCACCCTCAGGCAGCGGAGTACGTTGGCACCCTCAGGCAGCGGAGTACTTTGGCACCCTCAGGCAGCGGAGTACGTTTCACACATCCCCATGTGCTAGACTAGCAAAGAGAGAAAGCAATTCTGCATGTTGTTAACAAGGGCTTTCAAACCAAGGGGTATTAAAGTGGTGCGAACTTAGTATTGGAAGATAATTAGCCACTCTTGGTATTAGCCACTCTTGGTATTAGCCACTCTTGGTATTAGCCACTCTTGGTATTATAGAACAGGTAGCAAGATTTGCTAAATATCTTCTCAACTAACATGTAACATACTGGAACATATATAAAGTATATAATGCAAACCTGGAAATGCGATGCATCGTTTTCTCTGAATTACTTTTTTACTTTTAAATATGAGAATGTGTGTCAGTGTATTTTCAGTGTCAGTTTACAGTAGATGATTGTGCAGAAGTGTGTGTGTGTGTGTGTGTGTGTGTGTGTGTGTGTGTGTGTGTGTGTGTGTGTGTGTGTGTGTGTGTGTGTGTGTGTGTGTGTGTGTGTGTGTGTGTGTGTGTGTGTGTGTGTGTGTGTGTGTGTGTGTGTGTGTGTGTGTGTGTGTGTGTGTGTGTGTGTGTGTGCGCATGTTTGTGTGTGTGTGTGTGACATCCCATACACTGCAGCATGTTCTCTTCTGTTGGCTCTATTTTCCAAATGTTTGGATTTGAACTCAAACAGGTACTCTGAAGTCAAAGTAAAGTCTAAGCATTAATTTGAGGGACTCAGGAGGTTTTAGGGCTAGGGTCCTTTTTTCAGAATTTCCTCCTGAATGACGTGTCCAAAGTAAACTGCCTGTTACTCAGGCCCAGAAGCCAGGAAATTAATATATTTGGTACCATTGGATAGAAAACACTTTGACGTTTGTTGAAATGTTAAAATAATGTATGAGACTATAACACAATTGATGTGGTAGCCGAAAATCCAAAGATAACTTTTACTGCCTCAGAAACCCGGATCCGGGAGCACCCCCCACCCCCCACACACTGATTAGCATAGATAGCATAGCTTCAGAAGTAGATAGTAGCATCTAAATATCATTAAATCACAAGTCCAAGACACCAGATGAAAGATACAGATCTTGTGAATAAAGCCACCATTTCAGATTTTTAAAATGTTTTACAGGGAAGACAAAATATGTAAATCTATTAGCTAAACACGTTAGCAAAATACACCACTATTCTAACTCCATCAGTTTCTTACTCCTTCAGGTGCTATCACCAATTCGGCTCAACTAAGATATTGATAGCCAATAACCTATAAAAAAAACCATCAGATGACAGTCTGATAACATATTCATGGTATAGGATAGTTTTTGTTAGAAAAAAGTGCATATTTCAGGTAGAAATCACAGTTTACAATTGCACCGACCATCACAAATCCACTAGAATTACTAGATAGAGCAACGTGTATGACCAATTTACTCATCATAAAACATTTCATAAAAATAGACAAAGCATAGCAATGGAAAGACCCAGTTCTTGTGATTTCAGACCATATTTCAGATTTTCTAAGCGTTTTTCAGCGAAAACACAATAAATCGATAAGTTAGCATACTACATGTTCCAACGTTACCAGAGCATCGATTCCAGCCAAAGAGCGCTATAACGTAACCACCGCCAAAAGATATTAATTTTTTCACTAACCTTCTCAGAATTCTTCCGATGACACTCCTGTAACATCATTTTACAACATACATATACAGTTTGTTCGAAAAGGTGCATATTTAGCCATACAAAACCGTGGTTACACAATGAAAATACTAGGAAATCAAGCCTCAATATGTCTGACGTCATCTATCAGAGTGATCTAGTTTAATTAAAAGCTAATCATATACTTGACTAAAAAATACAGGGTTGACAGGAATCGAAAGACAAATTAGTTCTTAATGCAACCGCTGATTTACATTTTTAAAATTATCCTTACTTTTCAATACAGGGTTGGCCAAGTGAAGCTATACCAAACAAAATGGCGATGTATGCGTTTAAAATATTTCGACAGAAACACGGTTTATCATATTAAATATTGCTTACTTTGAGCTGATCTTCCATCATATTCTTGGGCAATGTATCCTTTCTATGTTATAAACGTCTTTTGGTCGATAGATGTCCTCTGTCCTTCGAAATGTCCATCACCAACGACCGACACCCTAAAGCGTGTCCAAACTTTCAGAGTGCACGACAAAGAAATTCCTCAAAATCGCACTAAACGGATATAAATTGATATAAAACGGTTAAAATTCACTACATTATGATGTTTTTAACAACTATAACGACTGAAAACATGACCGGAGAAATACTGCTGGTTAGAAAACGATTTGGAACGAGGCAGGTCCGATGGCCTTCACGCTTGAGGCGCACGTTGAGAAAGAGGGGTCTCTGTACATTTTTGTCATTTATAATGGCTGTGAACGTCCCATAGACTTCATTGAAAACGTGATGACGTACAGACACCCAGAGGAAGACGTAGGTAGTGTCGGTTTCTTCATAGCATTCACTGTGGCCTTATAAACAGACCCCAGATCAGAGGTAAAAATTTCTGAAATCTGAACCCTGTCATGAAAAGTGCTGTAGAAATTGTTCTGTACCACTCAGAGACAAAATTTCAACTCCTATAGAAACTATAGACTGTTTTCTATCCAATAATAACAATAATATGCATATTGTACGATCAAGAATTGAGTACGAGGCAGTTTAATTTGGAAATGTAAAAAAAAAAATAATGCTAACAGCTCCCCCTATTGACAAAAGGATAAACCAACCTGACATTTATTTTATTTTTTGATCCCATGCTCTTTCAATGGAAAGGTATGAGTCCTATGCAATTCCAGCTCCCATATTGCAATTCTTATGGCTTCCACTAAATGTCAACTGTCTTTGGTCAAGGTTTGACGCTTGTTTCTTCCAAAACAAGGACGAATTTTGAGTTTTGGTACAAGGAGTCACAGTTGGAAATCAGTTTTTGGGCATGCGACGAAGAGGACACACACTTGCTAATTTACTTTTCTATTGAACATACTTCTTTCCATATGAAATATTATAGTTTATTTACATTTCAAAATACCTGAGGATTGAATAGAAACGTAGTTTGACTTATTTTAACAAGCGGTAGCTTTTTGGATTCCTTTGTCTGTATTTTGAACGAGTCGATTACTGAAATCGATGGCGCCAAATAAACTGACTTTTTGGGATATAAAGAAGGATTTTATCTAACAAAACGACCATGCATGTTGTAGCTGGGACCCTTGGGATTGCAAACAGATTTTCAAAAAGTAAGTGATTATTTAATCGCTATTTGTGATTTCATGAAGCCTGTGCTGGTTGAAAAATATGTTTATATGGGGCGCCGTCCTCAAACAATCGCATGGTATGCTTTTGCTGTAAAGCCTTTTGTAAATTGGACAATGCAGTTAGATTAACAAGAATTTAAAGCTTTTAACTTATATAAGATAGTTGTATGTTCATAAATGTTTAATATTAAGATTATTTACTTGAATTGCGCACCCTCTAATATCACCGGATGTTGTCGACAGGTGTCCCGCTGACGGGACGTCTATCCCTAAGACGTTTCACTGGTTTGGTGTGACAGGAGAGATGGTATTTAATCACTGGGTTGGTGTGACAGGAGGGACGGTATTTAATCATTGGTTTGGTGTGACAGGAGGGATGGTATTTAATCATTGGTTTGGTGTGACAGGAGAGATGGTATTTAATCACTGGTTTGGTGAGACAGGAGGGATGGTTTTTAATCACTGGTTTGGTGTGACAGGAGAGATGGTATTTAATCACTGGTTTGGTGTGACAGGAGAGATGGTATTTAATCATTGGTTTGGTGTGACAGGAGAGATGGTATTTAATCACTGGTTTGGTGTGACAGGAGAGATGGTATTTAATCACTGGTTTGGTGTGACAGGAGAGATGGTATTTAATCACTGGTTTGGTGTGACAGGAGAGATGGTATTTAATCACTGGTTTGGTGTGACAGGAGAGATGGTATTTAATCACTGGTTTGGTGTGACAGGAGAGATGGTATTTAATCACTGGTTTGGTGTGACAGGATAGATGGTATTTAATCACTGGTTTGGTGTGACAGGAGAGATGGTATTTAATCACTGGTTTGGTGTGACAGGAGGGATGGTATTTAATCACTGGTTTGGTGTGACAGGAGAGATGGTATTTAATCATTGGTTTGGTGTGACAGGAGGGATGGTATTTAATCACTGGTTTGGTGTGACAGGAGAGATGGTATTTAATCACTGGTTTGGTGTGACAGGAGAGATGGTATTTAATCATTGGTTTGGTGTGACATGAGAGATGGTATTTAATCACTGGTTTGGTGTGACAGGAGAGATGGTATTTAATCACTGGTTTGGTGTGACAGGAAAGATGGTATTTAATCACTGGTTTGGTGTGACAGGAGAGATGGTATTTAATCACTGGTTTGGTGTGACAGGAGAGATGGTATTTAATCACTGGTTTGGTGTGACAGGAGAGATGGTATTTAATCATTGGTTTGGTGTGACAGCAGGGATGGTATTTAATCACTGGTTTGGTGTGACAGGAGGGATGGTATTTAATCACTGGTTTGGTGTGACAGGAGGGATGGTATTTAATCATTGGTTTGGTGTGACATGAGGGATGGTATTTAATCATTGGTTTGGTGTGACAGGAGGGATGGTATTTAATCATTGGTTTGGTGTGACAGGAGAGATGGTATTTAATCACTGGTTTGGTGTGACAGGAGGGATGGTATTTAATCACTGGTTTGGTGTGACAGGAGAGATGGTATTTAATCACTGGTTTGGTGTGACAGGAGAGATGGTATTTAATCATTGGTTTGGTGTGACAGGAGAGATGGTATTTAATCACTGGTTTGGTGTGACAGGAGAGATGGTATTTAATCACTGGTTTGGTGTGACAGGAGAGATGGTATTTAATCACTGGTTTGGTGTGACAGGAGAGATGGTATTTAATCACTGGTTTGGTGTGACAGGAGGGATGGTATTTAATCATTGGTTTGGTGTGACAGGAGGGATGGTATTTAACCCTTAGTTTGGTGTGACAGGAGGGACGGTATTTAACCCTTAGTTTGGTGTGACAGGAGGGATGGTATTTAACCCTTAGTTTGGTGTGACAGGAGGGATGGTATTTAACCCTTGGTTTGGTGTGACAGGAGGGATGGTATTTAACCCTTAGTTTGGTGTGACAGGAGGGATGGTATTTAACCCTTGGTTTGGTGTGACAGGAGGGATGGTATTTAACCCTTAGTTTGGTGTGACAGGAGGGATGGTATTTAATCATTGGTTTGGTGTGACAGGAGGGATGGTATTTAACCCTTAGTTTGGTGTTACAGGAAGGATGGTATTTCATCATTGTGTGTGTCTGTTTGTGTGTGTACCTGAGGAGGTGGGAGGGGATTTAATCATCCCGATTGTCTATGTGGAGGTGGGAGGGGATCTCAGGGATTTACAATTAACCGGGTGCTCTAACTCATGAATACCAACAACAGCGTTCCTAGGATTCAGTCACAGTCCCGTAGAAACATGAGAGAGAGCGAGGATGTAATGAAATGTGGAGTTGATCTATGACACAGCGAGAGGGTTTGTTTGAAATGCAGTGAGACGAACACATGGTTTTAAAATTACGCCGTCTTTACAGAGGAGGACACCATGTTCGTTATTCTTTTTGTGATCAATCATTTTAATGAAGCTGTGACAGTTGGTGTTGGAAGACTTTGTTAGAACCACACCCCCTTCAGATGGAGGGATAGAACCACACCCCCTTCAGATGGAGGGATAGAACCACACACCCTTCAGATGGAGGGATAGAACCACACCCCCTTCAGATGGAAGGATAGAACCACACCCCCTTCAGATGGAGGGATAGAACCACACCCCCTTCAGATGGAGGGAGAGAACCACACCCCCTTCAGATGGAGGGAGAGAACCACACCCCCTTCAGATGGAGGGATAGAACCACACCCCCTTCAGATGGAGGGATAGAACCACACCCCCTTCAGATGGAGGGATAGAACCACACCCCCTTCAGATGGAGGGAGAGAGAACCACACCCCCTTCAGATGGAGAGAGAGAACCACACCCCCTTCAGATGGAGGGATAGAACCACACCCCCTTCAGATGGAGGGATAGAACCACACCCCCTTCAGATGGAGGGAGAGAGAACCACACCCCCTTCAGATGGAAGGAGAGAGAACCACACCCCCTTCAGATGGAGGGAGAGAACCACACCCCCTTCAGATGGAGGGATAGAACCACACCCCCTTCAGATGGAGGGATAGAACCACACCCCCTTCAGATGGAGGGATAGAACCACACCCCCTTCAGATGGAGGGAGAGAGAGAACCACACCCCCTTCAGATGGAGGGAGAGCGAACCACACCCCCTTCAGATGGAGGGAGAGAGAACCACACCCCCTTCAGATGGAGGGAGAGAGAACCACACCCCCTTCAGATGGAGGGAGAGAGAGAACCACACCCCCTTCAGATGGAGGGAGAGAGAACCACACCCCCTTCAGATGGAGGGAGAGAGAACCACACCCCCTTCAGATGGAAGGAGAGAGAACCACACCCCCTTCAGATGGAGGGAGAGAGAACCACACCCCCTTCAGATGGAGGGAGAGAACCACACCCCCTTCAGATGGATGGAGGGAGAACCACACCCCCTTCAGATGGAGGGAGAGAGAACCACACCCCCTTCAGATGGAGGGAGAGAGAACCACACCCCCTTCAGATGGAGGGAGAGAGAACCACACCCCCTTCAGATGGAGGGATAGAACCACACCCCCTTCAGATGGAGGGAGAGAGAACCACACCCCCTTCAGATGGAGGGAGAGCGAACCACACCCCCTTCAGATGGAGGGAGAGAGAACCACACCCCCTTCAGATGGAGGGAGAGAGAACCACACCCCCTTCAGATGGAAGGAGAGAGAACCACACCCCCTTCAGATGGAGGGAGAGAACCACACCCCCTTCAGATGGAGGGAGAGAGAGAACCACACCCCCTTCAGATGGAGGGAGAGAGAGAACCACACCCCCTTCAGATGGAGGGAGAGCGAACCACACCCCCTTCAGATGGAGGGAGAGAGAACCACACCCCCTTCAGATGGAGGGAGAGAGAACCACACACCCTTCAGATGGAGGGAGAGAGAGAACCACACCCCCTTCAGATGGAGGGAGAGAGAACCACACCCCCTTCAGATGGAGGGAGAGAACCACACCCCCTTCAGATGGAGGGAGGGAGAACCACACCCCCTTCAGATGGAGGGAGAGAGAACCACACCCCCTTCAGATGGAGGGAGAGAGAACCACACCCCCTTCAGATGGAGGGAGAGAGAACCACACCCCCTTCAGATGGAGGGATAGAACCACACCCCCTTCAGATGGAGGGAGAGAGAACCACACCCCCTTCAGATGGAGGGAGAGCGAACCACACCCCCTTCAGATGGAGGGAGAGAGAACCACACCCCCTTCAGATGGAGGGAGAGAGAACCACACCCCCTTCAGATGGAGGGAGAGAGAACCACACCCCCTTCAGATGGAGGGAGAGAACCACACCCCCTTCAGATGGAGGGAGAGAACCACACCCCCTTCAGATGGAGGGAGGGAGAACCACACCCCCTTCAGATGGAGGGAGAGAGAACCACACCCCCTTCAGATGGAGGGATAGAACCACACCCCCTTCAGATGGAGGGAGAGAGAACCACACCCCCTTCAGATGGAGGGAGAGAACCACACCCCCTTCAGATGGAGGGAGAGAGAACCACACCACCTTCAGATGGAGGGAGAGAACCACACCCCCTTCAGATGGAGGGAGGGAGAACCACACCCCCTTCAGGTGGAGGGAGAGAACCACACCCCCTTCAGATGGAGGGAGAGAACCACACCCCCTTCAGATGGAGGGAGAGAGAACCACACCCCCTTCAGATGGAGGGAGAGAACCACACCCCCTTCTGATGGAGGGAGAGAACCACACCCCCTTCAGATGGAGGGAGAGAGAACCACACCCCCTTCAGATGGAGAGAGAGAACCACACCCCCTTCAGATGGAGAGAGAGAACCACACCCCCTTCAGATTGAGAGAGAGAACCACACCCCTTTCAGATGGAGGGAGAGAGAACCACACCCCCTTCAGATGGAGGGAGAGAGATGTACAGTATTTTGCTGTGGGTGTGGCAGTTGGGATTTTGAACGGCCTAATAAATGTCACTTTGCCAATGGTAGCAGCTCTGAGACCTATATCACTTTTAACAAAGTCCACAAAGCTGAGAAGGACATTAAGTTGAGTTAATTAGAAATACAATAACACCGGTGGTGACAGGAGTCCAAGGTCTGCACCTCTCTCCCTCTGGGCTGCACGGGTCTGGAGAGGTGGCAATGGAGGATGGAGGGGATGGAGGATGGAGGGGATGGAGGATGGAGGGGATGGAGGGGATGGAGGATGGAGGATGGAGGGGATGGAGGGGATGGAGGATGGAGGGGATGGAGGATGGAGGGGATGGAGGGGATGGAGGGGATGGAGGATGGAGGATGGAGGATGGAGGGGATGGAGGATGGAGGGGATGGAGGGGATGGAGGGGATGGAGGATGGAGGATGGAGGGGATGGAGGGGATGGAGGATGGAGGGGATGGAGGATGGAGGGGATGAAGGGGATGGAGGATGGAGGATGGAGGGGATGGAGGATGGAGGGGATGGAGGGGATGGAGGGGATGGAGGGGATGGAGGATGGGGGATGGAGGGGATGGAGGATGGAGGATGGAGGATGGAGGGGATGGAGGATGGAGGGGATGGAGGGGATGGAGGGGATGGAGGATGGAGGGGATGGAGGGGATGGAGGATGGAGGATGGAGGATGGAGGGGATGGAGGATGGAGGATGGAGGATGGAGGATGGAGGGGATGGAGGGGATGGAGGATGGAGGATGGAGGGGATGGAGGATGGAGGATGGAGGGGATGGAGGATGGAGGGGATGGAGGGGATGGAGGATGGAGGATGGAGGGGATGGAGGATGGAGGGGATGGAGGATGGAGGATGGAGGGGATGGAGGGGATGGAGGATGGAGGGGATGGAGGATGGAGGGGATGGAGGATGGAGGGGATGGAGGATGGAGGATGGAGGAGATGGAGGATGGAGGAGATGGAGGATGGAGGATGGAGGATGGAGGAGATGGAGGATGGAGGATGGTGGATGGTGGATGGTGGATGGAGGGGAGGGGATGGAGGGGATGGAGGATGGAGGATGGAGGATGGAGGGTGGAGGGGATGGAGGATGGAGGGGATGGAGGATGGAGGATGGAGGATGGAGGGGATGGAGGATGGAGGGGATGGAGGATGGAGGATGGAGGATGGAGGGGATGGAGGATGGAGGGGATGGAGGGGATGGAGGATGGAGGGGATGGAGGATGGAGGGGATGGAGGATGGAGGATGGAGGATGGAGGAGATGGAGGATGGAGGATGGAGGATGGAGGGGATAGGGGATGGAGGGGATGGAGGATGGAGGAGATGGAGGATGGAGGATGGAGGGTGGAGGGGATGGAGGATGGAGGAGATGGAGGATGGAGGATGGAGGGTGGAGGGGGATGGAGGATGGAGGATGGAGGATGGAGGATGGAGGATGGAGGATGGAGGGTGGAGGGGATGGAGGATGGAGGATGGAGGAGATGGAGGATGGAGGATGGAGGATGGAGGGTGGAGGATGGAGGGGACACGTGTGTACTGATTGACTGATTCTGCAGCTCCTCTGTGGTCAAGGTCTGTGTGTGGATCAACGTCAGAACCTGAAGTCAAATTGATAAAACATTTAAATATTGTTGGTGTGCAGTGTGTGTCTGGTGTGGTGTGTGTGGTGTGTGGTGTGTGTGTGGTGTGGTGTGTGTGGTGTGGTGTGGTGTGTGTGGTGTGTCTGGTGTGTGTGGTGTGTCTGGTGTGTGTGGTGTTGTGTGTGTGTGGTGTGTGTGGTGTGGTGTGGTGTGTGTGGTGTGTGTGGTGTGTGTGGTGTGTGTGAACTGATGGACTGATTTTGTGGTAACGGACGGAGAGTCTTGTACCATTTCCACAGTAATGAGCCAAACTGAGCTGAGCTCTATTCAACTCACCTGATTATATAACAGAGTTGTACTGGGCTAACCTGGTTATATACCAGAGACTAACCTGGTTATATAACAGAGTTGTATTGGGCTAACTTAGTTATATACCAGAGGCTAACCTGAGAGTTGTATTGAACTAACCTGGTTATATAACAGAGCTGTATTGGGCTAACCTGGTTATATAACAGAGCTGTATTGGGCTAACCTGGTTATATAACAGAGACTAACTTGAATAAAGAGGTAGTTAATGAAACTCTATATCAATGAGACTAATCGGAATACATGAAGGTTAAATAAATAGTACTTGGCCATTTCATAGATGAGGCCTGACAAGTGAAAGGCGACAAGTAAAGACTGTTTT
This sequence comes from Salvelinus alpinus, assembly GCF_045679555.1. NCBI lineage: Eukaryota > Metazoa > Chordata > Actinopteri > Salmoniformes > Salmonidae > Salvelinus > Salvelinus alpinus. Next base: position 3,741,919 of record NC_092104.1, on the reverse strand, counting down.
CAGTAGAACCCATGGGACGGTAGGTGTGAAGTCCTCTGTGTGTTTTTGGTAATGGACTTGATGCCGCAGATTATAGTTCGTATTGTAAGTTTTGTCTTGATAAATCCTTTTTGGGATAGGCGTCCCGCTAGCGGTGAATCTGGAGGGCGCACAATTCAAATAAATAATCATAAAAATTATGGATATTAAACATTTAGGAACATAAAATTGTCTGATATCGGTTGAAAGCTTTAAATTCTTGTTAATCTAACTGCACTGTCCGATTTACAGTAGCTATTACAGCGAAAACATGCCATGCGATTGTTTGAGGACGGCGCCCCACTATCAAAATATTTTTCCACGGGCACAGGTTTCATAAATTCACAAATAGCGATTAAATAGTCACTTACTTTTTGAAAATGTGATTTTTCTTTGGATTTTCTCCTACCTTATCTATTGTGTTATATTCTCCAACATTATTTTAACATTTCTACAAACTTCAAAGTGTTTTCCTTCCAATGGTACCAATTATATGCATATCCTGGCTTCAGGGTCTGAGCAACAGGCAGTTTACTTTGGGCACATCATTCCGGCGGAAATCGAGAAAAAAGGGGCCTAGCCCAAAGAAAGAGAGGAGCGATCTCGGGGTAGGGGGACAGCCAAATACATATGCAAGGTTTTTTGTGTGTCTCTATGTGTCCTATCACTCTGCTAACGTGTTGCTTCAATCCACAGGATTCTCCAGTAGCTCTGTATTCAGACTAAAGGTTTACAGTCAGTAGTCTACAGTAACTCTGTATTCAGACTAGAGGTTTGCAGTCAGTAGTCTACAGTAGCTCTGTATTCAGACTAGAGGTTTACAGCCAGTAGTCTACAGAAGCTCTATATTCAGACTAGAGGTTTACAGCCAGTAGTCTACAGTAGCTCTATATTCAGACTAGAAGTTTACAGTCAGTAGTCTACAGTAGCTCTGTAATAAGACTAGAGGTTTACAGTCAGTAGTCTACAGTAGCTCTGTAATAAGACTAGAGGTTTACAGTCAGTAGTCTACAGTAGCTCTGTAATAAGACTAGAGGTCTACAGTCAGTAGTCTACAGTAGCTCTGTATTCTGACTAGAGGTCTACAGTGGTCCTGCCATCAACAGCCATCAGCTGCATTCATGGGACTAAACACACAAACAAACAAAGCCCAAATGAGAAGAATAAATTCATTAAAATGTCCTCTTTGCTTCCAGGTGGCTAAGAACACATAATAGACGACCAGTAACACAGCCAACAAGCAAAGGAGGGAAGAAGGGGAAGTCGTAGAGGATACAGAAGAAAAGACTTGCTCTTCAATTGGAGAGCAGCCTAGCTCTAAACAAACCCTTTTTTTTAACAGCCAAAAGCTGGTGCTGCCCTAGAGGAGGAGGAAGAGAAGAGAGGAGAGAAATGAGGACAAAGGGGAAAAAACACAGAAAACCAGGTGCTTCTACATTTAAAGGTCTCAATACCTCTGAAGATACACAATAAGCACAGGAAGGGATAAAGGTGGCAGATGGGCGCTGGTTGGAGAATCAGAGCCGGGGACGGGGATGTAGGGCGGCCCCAGTGCACTACACTACACTAAACACTACAAAACACACACACACACACACACACACACACACACACACACACACACACACACACACACACACACACACACACACACACACACACACACACACACACACACAGTACCATCTTGAAGGTTATGGTATTTAGTGTTAGGGTTAGGGGACTTGAGGGTTAGGGGACTTGAGGGTTAGGGGACTTGAGGGTTAGGGTTAGGGGACTTGAGGGTTAGGGGACTTGAGGGTTAGGGGACTTGAGGGTTAGGGTTAGGGGACTTGAGGGTTAGGGGACTTGAGGGTTAGGAGACTTGAGAGTTAGGGTTAGGGGACTTGAGGGTTAGGGGACTTGAGGGTTAGGAGACTTGAGGTTTAGGGGACTTGAGGTTTAGGGGACTTGAGGGTTAGGGGACTTGAGAGTTAGGGTTAGGGGACTTGAGGTTTAGGGGACTTGAGGTTTAGGGGACTTGAGGTTTAGGGGACTTGAGAGTTAGGGGACTTGAGGGTTAGGGGACTTGAGGGTTAGGGGACTTGAGGGTTAGGGGACATGAGGGTTAGGGGACTTGAGGTTTAGGGGACTTGAGGGTTAGGGGACTTGAGAGTTAGGGGACTTGAGAGTTAGGGGACTTGAGGGTTAGGGGACTTGAGGGTTAGGGTTACACTGCACCAAATCCTTTAGTTTCAGACTCCTAAATACTCTTACACCTCTGAAGAATCTAGCCATTTCCATGCCAGTCGGAAGAACTTAAGTGTTTTATCTCGGCACACAAAAAAAACGTTTTTTCTCTCTCCGAATGTAGGTTAAAACCTCTGGAGGGCAGGGGGCAGCATTTTCACTTTCGGAAAAATAGCATGCCAAAATTCAACTGCTTGCTACTCATCCCCAGAATATAAGATATGCATATTATTAGTATATTTGGACAGAAAACACTCTGAAGTTTCTAAAACTGTTTGAATCATGTCTGTGAGAATAACAGAACTTATGTAGCAGGCAAAACCCTGAGGACAAACCATTCAGAATTTGTATTTTTTTGATGTCACTGTCTTTTCAATGAGTTTTCTTAGAGACACCAGATTTCTAATGGACTTGCTTGCAGTTCCTACCGCTTACACTGGATGTCACCTGTCCTTGGAAATCGGTTGAGGTTATTATTTTGTGTAGTGAAGAAGTAGGGCTATCGTAAATGAGGGTCACATGAAGTAAATTTTTTGAGAGAGTCACGTTACGAAAAAAGTTGCGTCAGTTTGTTTTCTTTTTGTATTGAACACAGATCATCCCGTCTTCAAATTGATCGATTATTAACGTTTAAAAATACCTAACGTTGTATTACAAAAGTAGTTTGAAATGTTTTGGTAAAGTTTACATGTAACTTTTGATATATTTTGTAGTGACGTTGCGCAAGTTGGAAGCTGTGTTTTTCTGGATGAAACGCGCCAAATAAATTGACATTTTGGATATATATCGACGGAATTAATCGAACAAAAGGACCATTCGTGATGTTTATGGGACATATTGGAGTGCCAACAAAAGAAGTTCGTCAAAGGTAAGACATTAATTATATTTTTATTTCTGCGTTTTGTGTCGTGCCTGAAGTGTTGAAATATGCTACTCGCTTTGTTTACTGTTGTGCTATCATCAGATAATAGCTTCTTATGCTTTCGCCGAAAAGCCTATTTGAAATCTGACATGTTGGCTGGATTCACAACGAGTGTAGCTTTAATTTGGTATCTTACATGTGTGATTTAATGAAAGTTAGATTTTTATATCATTTTATTTGAATATGGCGCTCTGTATTTTCCCTGGCTATCGGCCAGGTGGGACGATTGCGTCCCACCTACCCCAGAGAGGTTAAGACAACTCTTTATCTATATTTGACCAACCCTGACAATCATCAGTCAAATCTTTATTATTTTTAGTCCATAAAATCAGTTAGTTAAATCTCAATGCAAATTCCCATTGCAGTTGCTTGCTAGACTATATTTTTCCATGTTGCTGGCACAGACAAGTAATTAGTAGAGTTCAGGTATTGTTCTCCATTCTATACCTAGAGGACTCCAGATATCTCCAGGAGTTATACGTATAATTCTATACCGAGAGGACTCCAGATATCTCCAGGAGTTATACATATAATTCTATACCTAGAGGACTCCAGATATCTCCAGGACTTATACATATAATTCTATACCTAGAGGACTCCAGATATCTCCAGGACTTATACATATAATTCTATACCGAGAGGACTCCAGATATCTCCAGGAGTTATACATATAATTCTATACCTAGAGGACTCCAGATATCTCCAGGACTTATACATATAATTCTATACCTAGAGGACTCCAGATATCTCCAGGACGTATACATATAATTCTATACCTAGAGGACTCCAGATATCTCCAGGAGTTATACATATAATTCTATACCTAGAGGACTCCAGATATCTCCAGGACTTATACATATAATTCTATACCTAGAGGACTCCAGATATCTCCAGGACGTATACATATAATTCTATACCTAGAGGACTCCAGATATCTCCAGGACTTATACATATAATTCTATACCTAAGGACTCCAGATATTCCAGGAGTTATACATATAATTCTATACCTAGAGGACTCCAGATATCTCCAGGAGTTATACATATAATTCTATACCTAGAGGACTCCAGATATCTCCAGGACTTATACATATAATTCTATACCTAGAGGACTCCAGATATCTCCAGGAGTTATACATATAATTTTTGTCTTTATATGTTGTCTAGTACTGTCTTTTTGCTAGCTTGGGCCATCTACTTTAATTGCTGCCCGTCTTCCCAGCAGTCTACTTGGTGTGTGAACTGCTTCCTGTCTCCCAGCAGCCTACTTGGTGTGTGAACTGCTTCCTGTCTCCCAGCAGCCTACTTGGTGTGTGAACTGCTTCCTGTCTTCCCAGCAGTCTACTTGGTGTGTGAACTGCTTCCTGACTTCCCAGAAGTCTACTGGTGTGTGAACTGCTTCCTGTCTTCCCAGCAGCCTACTTGGTGTGTGAACTGCTTCCTGTCTTCCCAGCAGCCTACTTGGTGTGTGAACTGCTTCCTGTCTTCCCAGCGGTCTACTGGTGTGTGAACTGCTTCCTGTCTTCCCAGCGGTCTACTGGTGTGTGAACTGCTTCCTGTCTTCCCAGCGGTCTACTGGTGTGTGAACTGCTGACTGCTCATAACTTGCAGATGATTATTGACACATCAACCAGGATCAAGGGGCAGGGTAATTTGTGACTTGTTTTGGTAATCAGTGGCTGTATTGGAGGGGGAGTGGTTTCTCCTCTCCTAGGCAATCAGCAATTAGTACAGGGAGCTGTGCTCTTCAGCTCTGCTTGGCAATTAGCAATTGGTGTTAGTACTTCAGTCTCCCCTTACAGCTCAGCGGCAGCTGTAAGCGGTGGTCGTCTCATCGGTGAAACAAAGGCGGTTCTGCCCAGTTGTTCGAGGAAGGCTCCACACCACTCTCTCACTTGAGTATCTTACCTAGTTATTTTCTGATTATCTAATTGTGCTAATTTGTAGCTTTGACAACTATGTTTGTGTTTTCTATGCCTGTTCATTCCTCTCCCTGTTGGCTCCCCACCCCTTGGCTGCAGTCCTTATAATTTAGTGTACCCTGTGCACGCAACCCAAGTGGAATTCCGAGTCTCTGGCAGCGTTTGAAACTGCAGATCTGCGGTCAAGAACGGCAAGTTCATTGCAGCCTATGCTGCCCTACAGTCCTGACTATGTTTTCTCTCATAGTCCAATAGGATCTGGTCAGTGGTGGTGGCACAGGGCTACCAATTTCTGGTCATTTTCTCTTTTCTCCCTCTCTCACATGTCCGTCTGCTCATTTGAATTCGATGCTGTCACTTGTCCACTCAAGCTTAACATTGTTGTCATCTAGCACCCACCAGGTGCCCTTGGAGTGTTCCTCAATGAACTTGACACCTTTGTGAGCTCATTTCCTGACAATGGCTCATCACTCTTCATACTTGGCGACTTCAACCTCCTGACATCTGCCTTTGAGTCATTTCTTTCCAACTCTCTCTTTCCCCTCCTTGCCTCTATTGACCTCACCATTTCCCAATCCCCTCCAACTCACAAGGCAAGCAATACTCTTAATTAACTTCCTCTTTACTAGAGGCTGTTATCCTACTAATCTCACTGTAACCCCCCTCCAGGTCTCTGATCACTACTTTGTTTCCTTTTCTGTCTCCCTTTCCTCCAACCCTAGCCACTCAGTCCCTCCAACCCTAGCCACTCAGTCCCTCCAACCCTAGCCACTCAGCTCCTACCCAGATGGTCAGGTGCCATCACAATATCCGCTCTCTCCCACAACTCTCTACTATTCTATCAACTCTCCCTTCTGCAATGTCCTTCTCCCTTCTCTTTCCTGATTCTGCCTCTTCGGCCCTACTCTCCTCCCTTTCTGCATCCTATGACTAACACTGTCCCCTTTCCTCCTGGCCGGCTTGGCCCTCCTGCTCCATGTCTAACTGACTCATTGCGAGCTTACAGAAGAGGGCTGTGGGCAGCTGAGTGGAAATGGAGGAAAACCTATCATCCTTTCACTCCCTCCTTTCTAACTTCTCTTTCTCTGTATATGCTGCTAAAGCCACTTTCCATTTTAAGCATCTGCCTCTGGGTGGCAGGTAGCACTAGTGGTTAGTGCATTGGGCCAGTACCCGAAAGATTGCTAGATCGAATCCCCGAGCTGACAAGGTAAAAATCTGTCGTTCTGCCCCTGAACAAGGCAGTTAAACCACTGTTCCTAGGCCGTCATTGTAAATAAGAATTTGTTCTTAACTGACTTGCCTAGATAAATAAAGGTAAAATAAAAATAAAATATAAAAAATAACCCTGGAAAACTCTTCTCCACTTTCTCCTCCCTCCTTAATCCTCCGCCCCTCCCTCTCTGCAGACGACTTTCTCAACCTCTTTGAAAAGAAGGTTGACGACATCTGCTCCTCGTTCACTCATCCTATTGAGTCCACTGGTCCCACTCACACAGAACAACCCTAAGCCTAGACCTATTTCTCCCCTCTCTCTCCAGCTGAAATCCCGCTCCTGGTGAGGTTTGGCTGCCCTACAACCTGCTCGACCCCATCCCCTCCACCCTTCTCCAGAGCATCTCTGGAGACCTTCCCCTGTTCCTCACTTCCCTCAACTTTTCCCTGACCACTGGACTGCGCCCCCTCTGACTTCAAAATGGCCCGAGAAAATGGCCCGAGACACGAGACCCCCTCAAGAAAACAATACTCAACTCAACTCAATACTCAACTCAATACTCAAAACAATACTCAACTCAGACGTGTTGCTGTGCGTTTTGCTGCCAACTTTACTTTACTTTGCTAGCTGACAACTTTACGTTTTTTTTGTTTTGTTTTTAATTACCGTTTATATTTTTAGTTTTTCCATCGCAACTTTCTTCCCTCATTCAACTTTTTCACTCCGGACGCTTTATCTGGACATGGTTCGTCAACACCTTCAACAGCCGAAGCTAAGTACTAACATTAACATGATGTCTTTTAATTGCAGTCGCTGTACTCATAATATACAGGAGAACGATCGCCTTACGGCGAGAATAGCTGTGCTACAAGCCCAGCTTCAGACGCAATCGTTAGGCAAGGGTAATTTCAGTGTAGGAAAGGAAGAAACAGCGTCTGTGCCACCAGTAAGTACAGATAGTAACGTTAGTATAAATCCCCCCGCACAGTCCCCGCAGCCGGACAACTTTCTCATGGCTTCTGGAGGGAAATGCTGTTGGAATGCTCAACCGGTGTCGCTCATTCAGCCGACAGAAACTTTCAACCGGTTCTCCCCATTATGTAGCGAGTCGGAGTCTGAGTCTGAGTTTTCTCTTGTCTCTACTCCTCCCGTTACGGGGTCTGAGACGCCGAAGGCTCCCACCATTAGCTCTGACAAATTGAAAACCCTAGTCATTGGCGACTCCATTACCCGCAGTATTAGACTTAAAGCGAATCACCCAGCGATCATACACTGTTTACCAGGGGGCAGGGCTACCGACGTTAAGGCTAATCTAAAGATGGTGCTGGCTAAAGCTAAATCTGGCGAGTGTAGAGAGTATAGAGATATTGTTATCCACGTCGGCACCAACGATGTTAGGATGAAACAGTCAGAGGTCACCAAGTGCAACATAGCTTCAGCGTGTAAATCAGCTAGAAAGATGTGTCGGCATCGAGTAATTGTCTCTGGCCCCCTCCCAGTTAGGGGGAGTGACGAGCTCTACAGCAGAGTCTCAGCACTCAATCGCTGGTTGAAAACTGTTTTCTGCCCCTCCCAAAAGATAGAATTTGTAGATAATTGGCCCTCTTTCTGGGACTCACCCACAAACAGGACCAAGCCTGACCTGCTGAGGAGTGACGGACTCCATCCTAGCTGGAGGGGTGCTCTCATCTTATCTACCAACATAGATAGGGCTCTAACTCCTCTAGCCCCACAATGAAATAGGGTGCAGGCCAGGCAGCAGGCTGTTAGCCAACCTGCCAGCTTAGTGGAGTCTGCCAATAGCACAGTCAGTGTAGTCAGCTCAGCCATACCCATTGAGACTGTGTCTGTGCCTCGACCTAGGTTGGGCAAAACTAAACATGGCGGTGTTCGCCTTAGCAATCTTATTAGGATAAAGACCTCCTCCATTCCTGCCATTATTGAAAGAGATCGTGATACCTCACATCTCAAAATAGGGTTACTTAATGTTAGATCCCTCACTTCAAAGGCAGTCATAGTCAATGAACTAATCACTGATCATAATCTTGATGTGATTGGCCTGACTGAAACATGGCTTAAGCCTGATGAATTTACTGTGTTAAATGAGGCCTCACCTCCTGGTTACACTAGTGACCATATCCCCCGTGCATCCCGCAAAGGCGGAGGTGTTGCTAACATTTACGATAGCAAATTCTCAAAATGGCATTTTCGTCTTTTGAGCTTCTAGTCATGAAATCTATGCAGCCTACTCAATCACTTTTTATAGCTACTGTTTACAGGCCTCCTGGGCCATATACAGCGTTCCTCTCTGAGTTTCCTGAATTCCTATCAGACCTTGTAGTCATAGCAGATCATATTCTAATTTTTGGTGATTTTAATATTCACATGGAGAAGTCCACAGACCCACTCCAAAAGTCTTTCGGAGCCATCATCGACTCAGTGGGTTTTGTCCAACATGTCTCTGGACCTACTCACTGCCACAGTCATACTCTGGACCTAGTTTTGTCCCATGGAATAAATGTTGTAGATCTTAATGTTTTTCCACATAATCCTGGACTATCGGACCACCATTTTATTACGTTTGCAATCGCAACAAATAATCTGCTCAGACCCCAACCAAGGAGCATCAAAAGTCGTGCTATAAATTCTCAGACAACACAAAAATTCCTTGATGCCCTTCCAGACTCCTTCTGCCTACCCAAGGACATCAGAGGACAAAAATCAGTTAACCACCTAACTGAGGAACTCAATTTAACCTTGCGCAATACCCTAGATGCAGTTGCACCCCTAAAAACGAAAAACATTTGTCATAAGAAACTAGCTCCCTGGTATACAGAAAATACCCGAGCTTTGAAGCAAGCTTCCAGGAAATTGGAACGGAAATGGCGCCACACCAAACTGGAAGTCTTCCGACTAGCTTGGAAAGACAGTACCGTGCAGTACCGAAGAGCCCTCACTGCTGCTCGATCATCCTACTTTTCCAACTTAATCGAGGAAAATAAGAACAATCCAAAATTTATTTTTGATACTGTTGCGAAACTAACTAAAAAGCAGCATTCCCCAAGAGAGGATGGCTTTCACTTCAGCAGTAATAAATTCATGAACTTCTTTGAGGAAAAGATCATGACCATTAGAAAGCAAATTACGGACTCCTCTTTGAATCTGCGTATTCCTCCAGGGCTTAGCTGTCCTGGATCCGCACAGCTCTGCGAGGGCCTGGGATCGGGAGAGACACTTAAGTGTTTTAGTACTATATCTCTTGACACAATGATGAAAATAATCATGGCCTCTAAACCTTCAAGCTGCATACTGGATCCTATTCCTACTAAACTGCTGAAGGAGCTGCTTCCTGTGCTTGGCCCTCCTATGTTGAACATAATAAACAGCTCTCTATCCACCGGATGTGTACCAGACTCACTAAAAGTGGCAGTGATAAAGCCTCTCTTGAAAAAGCCAAACCTTGACCCGGAAAATATAAAAAACTATCGGCCTATATCGAATCTTCCATTCCTCTCAAAAATTTTAGAAAAAGCTGTTGCGCAGCAACTCACTGCCTTTCTGAAGACAAACAATGTATACGAAATGCTTCAGTCTGGTTTTAGACCCCATCATAGCACTGAGACTGCACTTGTGAAGGTGGTAAATGACCTTTTAATGGCGTCAGACCGAGGCTCTGCATCTGTCCTCGTGCTACTAGACCTTAGTGCTACCTTTGACACCATCGATCACCATATTCTTTTGGAGAGACTGGAAACCCAAATTGGTCTACACGGACAAGTTCTGGCCTGGTTTAGATCTTACCTGTCGGAAAGATATCAGTTTGTCTCTGTGAATGGTCTGTCCTCTGACAAATCAACTGTACATTTCGGTGTTCCTCAAGGTTCCGTTTTAGGACCACTATTGTTTTCACTATATATTTTACCTCTTGGGGATGTTATTCGAAAACATAATGTTAACTTTCACTGCTATGCGGATGACACACAGCTGTACATTTCAATGAAACATGGTGAAGCCCCAAAATTGCCCTCGCTAGAAGCCTGTGTTTCAGACATAAGGAAGTGGATGGCTGACAACTTTCTACTTTTAAACTCGGACAAAACAGAGATGCTTGTTCTAGGTCCCAAGAAACAAAGAGATCTTCTGTTAAATCTGACAATTCATCTTGATGGTTGTAAAGTCGTCTCAAATAAAACTGTGAAGGACCTCGGCGTTACTCTTGACCCTGATCTCTCTTTTGACGAACACATCAAGACTGTTTCAAGGACAGCTTTTTTCCATCTACGTAACATTGCAAAAATCAGAAATTTTCTGTCCAAAAATGATGCAGAAAAATTAATCCATGCATTTGTTACTTCTAGGTTAGACTACTGCAATGCTCTACTTTCCGGCTACCCGGATAAAGCACTAAATAAACTTCCAGTTAGTGCTAAATACGGCTGCTAGAATCCTGACTAGAACCAAGAAATTTGATCACATTACTCCAGTGCTAGCTTCCCTACACTGGCTTCCTGTTAAGGCAAGGGCTGATTTCAAGGTTTTACTGTTAACCTATAAAGCGTTACATGGGCTTGCTCCTACCTATCTTTCCGAGTTGGTCCTGCCGTACATACCAATACGTACGCTACGGTCACAAGACGCAGGCCTCCTAATTGTCCCTAGAATTTCTAAGCAAACAGCGGGAGGCAGGGCTTTCTCCTATAGATCTCCATTTTTATGGAACAGTCTGCCTACCCATGTGAGAGACGCAGACTCGGTCTCAACCTTTAAGTCTTTACTGAAGACTTATCTCTTCAGTAGGTCATATGGTTGAGTGTAGTCTGGCCCAGGAGTGTGAAGGTGAACGGAAAGGCTCTGGAGCAACGAACCGCCCTTGCTGTCTCTGCCAGGCCGGTTCCCCTCTCTCCACTGGGATTCTCTGCCTCTAACCCTGTTACAGGGGCTGAGTCACTGGCTTGCTGGTGCTCTTTCATGCCGTCCCTAGGAGGGGTGCGTCACTTGAGTGGTTTGAGTTGCTGACGTGATCTTCCTGTCTGGGTTGGCGCCCCCCCTTGGTTTGTGCAGTAGTGAGAACTTTGTGGGTTATACTCGGCCTTGTCTCCGGATTGTAATGTTGATGGTTAAGGATGGTTGAGTGGTGGTTGAGGATTTCCCTCTAGTGGTGCGGGGGCTGTGCTTTGGCAAAGTGGGTGGGGTTATATCCTTCCTGTTTGGCCCTGTCCGGGGGTTTCTTCGGATGGGGCCACAGTGTCTCCTGACCGCTCCTGTCTCAGCCTCCAGTATTTATGCTGCAGTAGTTTATGTGTCGGGGGGCTAGGGTCAGTTGGTTACCTGGAGTACTTCTCCTGTCTTATCCAGTGTCCTGTGTGAATTTAAGTATGCTCTCTCTAATTCTTTCGTTCTCTCTTTCTCTCTGAGAACCTGAGCCCTAGGACCATATGTCAGGACTACCGGGCATGATGACACCTTGCTGTCCCCAGTCCGCCTGGCCTTGCTGCTATTCCAGTTTCAACTGTTCTGCCTGCGGTTACGGAACCCCTACCTGTCCCAGACCTGCTGTTTTCAACTCTTAATGATCGGCTATGAAAAGCCAACTGAGATTTATTCCTGATTATTATTTGACCATGCTTGTCATTTATGAACATTTTGAAAATCTTGGCGCTCTCTAATTTTCTCCTTCTCTCTTTCTTTCTCTCGGAGGACCTGAGCCCTAGGACCATACGTCGGGACTACCGGCCGTGGTGACTCCTTGCTGTCCCCAGTCCGCCTGGCCTTGCTGCTATTCCAGTTTCAACTGTTCTGCCTGCGGTTATGGAACCCCTACCTGTCCCAGACCTGCTGTTTTCAACTCTTAATGATCGGCTATGAAAAGCCAACTGAGATTTATTCCTGATTATTATTTGACCATGCTTGTCATTTATGAACATTTTGAAAATCTTGGCTCTCTCTAATTTTCTCCTTCTCTCTTTCTTTCTCTCGGAGGACCTGGGCCCTAGGACCATGCGTCGGGACTGCCGCCCGTGGTGACTCCTTGCTGTCCCCAGTCCGCCTGGCCTTGCTGCTATTCCAGTTTCAGCTGTTCTGCCTGCGGTTATGGAACCGCCACCTGTCCCAGACCTGTTGTTTTTCAACTCTTGATGATCGGCTATGAAAAGCCAACTGAAAATTATTCATGATTATTATTTGACCATGCTTGTCACTTATGAACATTTTTGAACATCTTGGCATAGTTCTGTTATAATCTCCACCCGGCACAGCCAGAAGAGGACTGGCCACCCCTCATAGCCTGGTTCCTCTCTAGGTTTCTTCCTAGGTTTTGGCCTTTCTAGGGAGTTTTTCCTAGCCACCGTGCTTCTACACCTGCATTACTAGCTGTTTGGGGTTTTAGGCTGGGTGTCTGTACAGCACTTCGAGATATTAGCTGATGTACGAAGGGCTATATAAAATAAAATTGAATTGAATTGAATCTGACATCAATAGCTATAGACCTGTAGGCCTTTTTGTTTCTTTCCAAAACACTTGAGCGTGCTGTCTCAACTCTCGTTATCTCTCTCAGAACCATTGTCTTTACTCTAACCAATCAGGGTTCAAGACGAGTCACTCAACCGAGACTGCTATTCTCTGTCACAGAGGCTCTCCGCCCTGTGAAAGCTGTTCTGATCCTCCTAGATCTATTCGCTGCCTTCAGACACCGTGAACCATCAGATCCGCCTCTCCATCCTCTCAGGGCTGGGTGTCTCTGGCTCTGCACAGGCTACTCCTACCAGGTGAAGTGGAGAGGGTGTGTCGGCTGTTACAGTGGCAAAGGGGGGACCAACTCCATATCAATGCCCATGATTTTGGAATGAGATGTTTGACGAGCAGGTGTCCAGACACATTTGGTCATGTAGTGTATCTAGTCTAATGGGATGTATAGATGGATGGATAGTCTATATGGATAGACCATGTAGTATATCTGAAGATTAGTATATGTACAGTATTAGTTAAATAGGATAAGCCTTGACTAGAATACTAGAATACATGATTTGGAAAGGCACACACCTGCCTATTTAAGGTCCTACAGTTGACAGTGCATGTCAGAGCAAAAACCAAGCCATGAGGTCAGAGGATCTGTCTTTAGAGCTCCGAGACAGGATTGTGTCGAGGCACAGATCTGTAGAAAAGTACCAAAACATTTCTGCAGTATTGAAGGTCCCCAAGAATGGAAGAAATTGAAGAAGTTTGGAACCACCAAGACTCTTCCTAGAGCTGGCCGCACAGCCAAACTTAGCAATCGGGGGAGACGGGCCTTGGTCAGGGAAGTGACCAAGATTTCCTCTGCGGAGATGGGAGAACCTTCCAGAAGGACAGGCTTCTCTGCAGCACTCCACCAATCAGGCCTTTATGGTAGAGTGGCCAGACTGAAGCAATTCCTCTGTAAAAGGCACATGACAGCCCGCTTGGAGTTTGCCAAATGACATATGAAAACTCTCAGACCATGAGAAACAAGATTCTCTGGTCTGATGAAATCAAGATTGAACTCTTTGGGCTGAATGGCTAGCATCACGTCTGGAGGAAACCTGGCACCATCCCAAATATGAACGGAGCAAAGATCCTTGTTGAGCTTCAGGGCGCTCAGCACCTCAGACTGGGCTGAAGGTTCACCTTCCCACAGGACAGCGACCCTAAGCACACAGCCAAGACAATGCTGGAGAGCTCGGACTTGAACCCGATCGAACATCTCTGGAGAGACCTGAAAATATCTGTGCACCAACCCTTCCCATCCAACCTGACAAAGCTTGAGAGGATCTGCAGAGAAGAATGGGAGAAACTCCTTAAATACATCTGTGTCAAGCTTGTAGCGTCTTACCCAAGAAGACTCAATTATGTAATCGCTGCCAAAGGTGCTTCAACAAAGTACTGAGTAAAGGGTCTGAATACTGATGTAAAATGTGATATTTAGCTAAAATAAATGTGATAATTTGCAAAATTTCATAACATGTTTCTGCTTTTGTCATTTATGGGTATTATGTGTAGCTTGATGAGGGAGAAAATGATATAATCAATTTAAGAATAAGCTATCTTAAGATGAATGCACTAACAATAAGTTGCTCTGGATAAGAGTGTCTGCAAATTACTCAAATGTAAAAACTGTAAAAAAAAATAAAAATGCAAATATGGTTGAAATGCAGGTATTCAATTTATTGTAAAATGTCACTTTTTTTTCTTAGAATACATTCATATACACTTTTTCTTATTGTATCAGGTATTTTGTAATTTTTTTGTGTTAAAATAAATAACTTTTACATGTCTAATTTGCATATGTGAATAAATAACATAAAGGGGTGGAACCACGCTCTGTCTATCCTACCTGCATGCGCCTGCACTGTCTAGACTGCCTCATTCACTACTGTTGTTATCACGTTCTCTTGCATAATTCAACCAGTTGTGTCAATAGCAGGATTAAAAATCAACACGCTTAGGTATAGATTACACCTGTCTAAACATACTTTACATTGTTTGTGAGATCAGACATAATTTCGCGATGTTAATTTTCTGAAGTTGCTTTCATTTCAGCACATCTAATTTGTAAACGTTTCAACTGTATTAAATTATAACTTTTCTTTTTTAATTCCACAAAAAAATGACACATCAAAATCAGGAAGTCCTCTTGTCTTTCTTGTGATGTTGAGACATGTGAGACACGTGTTGAGAACCTATGTGTAAGTGTTGAGACACTATGTGTAAGTGTTGAGACACTATGTGTAAGTGTTGAGACATGATATGAGGACAATAGACAAGGTGTTCGGGGCTGTTAGCATGTCTAAACGACCATTCACTTCCAGAGCCGACTAATCAAGACTGTTCTCTCGTTTACATCATGACTTTTCAACACTTGACTTTCTACTTCTTATCATTAAAGATATTCTGACTAACATGTACACACTTGAAAACAGGACATTTTTAAGCAGTGTTAGGGTTAGAGGACTTGAGGGTTAAGGCGTCAGCATGTTTCGGTTCGGCTGGCGCCTAGATGAACTCGGCTAGGCGAACCGAACCAGTGCTCCCGTACTCCCTTTATTAAAGATCTTCGCTTAAAAATGAGAAAAAGCAACAATAGCACTGTTTGTCCATTTTGATACACCGTAGCCATTATACACTCAAAATAGTCAGAATTAATCAACAACTCAAGAAATGACAATGGCGCCGGAGGAGATGGCTGCCGTATTACGGCCTCCTAACCAATTGTGCTATTTTGTGTGTTATTTTGCGTTGCATTTTTGCAACTTACTTTGTATATATTGTTTCTGACATCGTCTCTTATACCATCTACTGCATCTTGCCTATGCCATTCGGCCATCACTCACTCATATTTTTATGTACATATTCTTATTCATTCCTTTACACTTTTGTGTATAAGGTAGTTGTTCTGAAATTGTTAGGTTAGATTACTCGTTAGATATTACTGCATGGTCGGAACTAGAAGCACTAGCATTTCGCTACACTCGCATTAACATCGGTTAACCATGTGTATGTGACAAATAAAATTTGATTTGATTTATGAGCGAAAAGGGCTTCTTGATATCAGAACAGCTCGAAGTGGACGAAGATTTTCTCTTTAACGAGTAGGACACAAAGGATTTACTGCTGGACCAGGCCCAAATCCCCATCATTCACATAAAGAATAGACAGCGATACAGGGAACGCAGGTCTACGTGCCTTGTGAGAATTCCTCGGCTAGTGGGTAACCCGCCTCTACCATCCGTACTATTGGCCGACGTGCAATCACTGGAGAATAAACTGGATGATCTCCACTCGAGACTATCCTAATAACGGGACATTAAAAACTGTAATATCTTATGTGTCACTGAGTCGTGGCAGGGCAGACAAGGCAGAGTTCATCTCAGCCTATGCGTCCCTCCAGTCCCTCGACTTCTTGGCACTGACGGAAACATGGATTACCACTGATAACACTGCTACTCATACTGCTCTCTCCTCGTCTGCCCACGTGTTCTCGCACACCCCGAGAGCTTCTGGTCAGCGGGGTGGTGGCACTGGGATCCTCATCTCTCCCAAGTGGACATTCTCTCTTTCTCCCCTGACCCATCTGTCTATCGCCTCCTTTGAATTCCATGCTGTCACAGTTACCAGCCCTTTCAAGCTTAACATCCTTATCATTTATCGCCCTCCAGGTTCCCTTGGAGAGTTCATCAATGAGCTTGACGCCCGCTGGTTCTGCTCACACTGCCCTACCCTGTGCTTTGACCTCTTTCTCCCCTCTCTCTCCAGATTAAATCTCGCGTCTTGTGACGGCCGGCCGCCCAACAACCTGCCCGCTTGACCCTATCCCCTCCTCTCTTCTCCAGACCATTTCCGGAGACCTTCTCCCTTACCTCACCTCGCTCATCAACTCATCCTTGACCGCTGGCTACGTCCCTTCCGCCTTCAAGAGAGCGAGAGTTGCACCCCTTCTGAAAAAACCTACACTCGATCCCTCCGATGTCAACAACTACAGACCAGTATCCCTTCTTTCTTTTCTCTCCAAAACTCTTGAACGTGCCGTCCTTGGCCAGCTATCTCTCTCAGAATGACCTTCTTGATCCAAATCAGTCAGGTTTCAAGACTAGTCATTCAACTGAGACTGCTCTTCTCTGTGTCACGGAGGCGCTCCGCACTGCTAAAGCTAACTCTCTCTCCTCTGCTCTCATCCTTCTAGACCTATCGGCTGCCTTTGATACTGTGAACCATCAGATCCTCCTCTCCACCCTCTCCGAGCTGGGCATCTCCGGCGCGGCCCACGCTTGGATTGCGTCCTACCTGACAGGTCGCTCCTACCAGGTGGCGTGGCGAGAATCTGTCTCCGCACCACGTGCTCTCACCACTGGTGTCCCCCAGGGCTCTGTTCTAGGCCCTCTCCTATTCTCGCTATACAACAAGTCACTTGGCTCTGTCATATCCTCACATGGTCTCTCCTATCATTGCTATGCAGACGACACACAATTAATCTTCTCCTTTCCCCCCTCTGATAACCAGGTGGCGAATCGCATCTCTGCATGTCTGGCAGACATATCAGTGTGGATGACGGATCACCACCTCAAGCTGAACCCCGGCAAGACGGAGCTGCTCTTCCTCCCGGGGAAGGACTGCCCGTTCCATGATCTCGCCATCACGGTTGACAACTCCATTGTGTCCTCCTCCCAGAGCGCTAAGAACCTTGGCGTGATCCTGGACAACACCCTGTCGTTCTCAACTAACATCAAGGCGGTGGCCCGTTCCTGTAGGTTCATGCTCTACAACATCCGCAGAGTACGACCCTGCCTCACACAGGAAGCGGCGCAGGTCCTAATCCAGGCACTTGTCATCTCCCGTCTGGATTACTGCAACTCGCTGTTGGCTGGGCTCCCTGCCTGTGCCATTAAACCCCTACAACTCATCCAGAACGCCGCAGCCCGTCTGGTGTTCAACCTTCCCAAGTTCTCTCACGTCACCCCGCTCCTCCGCTCTCTCCACTGGCTTCCAGTTGAAGCTCGCATCCGCTACAAGACCATGGTGCTTGCCTACGGAGCTGTGAGGGGAACGGCACCTCCGTACCTTCAGGCTCTGATCAGGCCCTACACCCAAACAAGGGCACTGCGTTCATCCACCTCTGGCCTGCTCGCCTCCCTACCTCTGAGAAAGTACAGTTCCCGCTCAGCCCAGTCAAAACTGTTCGCTGCTCTGGCACCCCAATGGTGGAACAAACTCCCTCACGACGCCAGGTCAGCGGAGTCAATCACCATCTTCCGGAGACACCTGAAACCCCACCTCTTTAAGGAATACCTAGGATAGGATAAAGTAATCCTTCTAACCCCCCCCCTCCCCCTTAAAAGAGTTAGATGGACTATTGTAAAGTGGTTGTTCCACTGGATATCATAAGGTGAATGCACCAATTTGTAAGTCGCTCTGGATAAGAGCGTCTGCTAAATGACTTAAATGTAAATGTAAATGTGGCTGAACGACGACATGGATAACATACAGTTGGCTGGGTTTTTCCGTGCATCGGCAGGACAGAACAGCTGCCTCTGGTAAGACACTGGCCTATGTCTATTTGTCAATAACAACTGGTGCGCTAAATCTAATATTAAGGAAGTATCTAGGTTTTGTTTTGATACTCATCATAAGCTGTAGAGGTTTTGCTCACCTGAGGTAGAGTCTATCATGATAAGCTGTAGACCTATTAGACAAGGCCCTCATCCCCGTCATTCACAGGAGAAAGAGAAAGAGATACAGTATCAGGGAAGAAGGTCTGGGTGCCTTGTAAGAATCCGACATCGAGTAGTAATCTCCCTTTACCACCGGTCCTATTAGCCAACGTACAATCAATGGATAATAAAATACAAGAACTATGATCACGTAATATCTTATGTTTCAACGGGTCCTGGCTGAACGACGACATGAATAACATATAGCTGGCAGGTTTTAACAACAGCTGGTGCACGAAATCTAAGGAAGTCTCGAGGTTTTGCTCACCTGAGGTAGAGTATCTCATGATAAGCTGTAGACCATACTATTTACCAAGAGAGTTTTCATCTATATTTTTCGTAGCTGTCTATTTACCACCATATACCAATGCTGGCACTAAGACCACACTCAACAAGCTATATAGGGCCATGAGCAAAGCAGAAAATGCTCATCCAGAGATGGCGCCCCTTGTGGCCGGGGACTTTAATGCAGGAAAACTTAAATCCGTTTTACCTCATTTCTACCAGCATGTCACATGAGCAACCAGAGGGGGAAAAAAACTCTAGACCACCTCTACTCCACACACAGAGATGCATCAAAGCTCTCCCTCGCCCTCCATTTGGCAAATCATACCGTAATTACAGTATATCCTTCTGATTGCTGCTTACAAGCAAAACTAAAGCAGGAAGTACCAGTGACTCAATCAATACGGAAGTGGTCAAATGACGCAGATGCTAAGCTACTGGATTGTTTTGCTAGCACAGACTGGAAAATGTTCCGGAATTCATCCGATGGCATTGAGGAGTATACCACATCAGTCACCGGTTTTGTCAAAAAGTGCATTGATGACTTCATCCCAACAGTGACCGTGTACGTACATACCCCAACCAAAAGCCATCTATGCATAGTCACTTATCACTACCTGTACATATGCCTCAATTACCTCAACTAAATGGTACCCCCGCAGATTGACTACGTAACGGTACCTCCTTTAAATAGCCTTGTTATTGTTACTCTTTAAATAAAAATACTTCAGCTAATTTAGTAGATATTTTTCTTAAAGATATACTTCTCCTTAATGCAACCGCTGTGTTAGATTTCAAAAATATTTTACGAAAAAAAGCACACCATGCAATAATCTGAGTACAGCGCTCAGGCACCAAAACAAGCCATACAGACACTATGTTGTGGAGTCAACAGAAGTCAGAAATAGTATTATAAATATTAACTTACCTTTGATGATCTTCATCGGAATGCACTCC
The DNA here is from genome assembly GCF_045679555.1 of Salvelinus alpinus. Taxonomy (NCBI): domain Eukaryota; kingdom Metazoa; phylum Chordata; class Actinopteri; order Salmoniformes; family Salmonidae; genus Salvelinus; species Salvelinus alpinus. The sequence continues at coordinate 3,722,153 of NC_092104.1, read as the reverse complement.
AAGGAATCCCAGTTCGACAATAAATATTTGTTTTGTTCGATAAAGTCCATCATTTATGTCCAAATACCTCCTTTTTGTTCTCGCGTTTAGTTCTCAAATCCAAATTCAAGAGGCGCAGGCACTTAGTCCAGACGAAAAGTCAAAAAAGTTGTATTACAGTTTGTAGAAACATGTCAAATGATGTATAGAATCAATCTTTAGGATGTTTTTAACATAAATCTTCAATAATGTTTCAACTGGACAATTCCTTTGTCTTTAGAAATGAAAAGAAACGCAGTTAACTCTCACGGCCGGGCACCTGACTGAGCTAATGGCATTCTGCCAGACCCCTGACTCAAACAGCTCTTATTCACTCCCCCTTCACAGTAGAAGCCTAAAAGTTCTAAAGACTGTTGACATCTAGTGGAAGCCTTAGGAAGTGCAATCGGACCAAATTTTACACTGTATATTGGATAGGCAAAGACTTGAACACCTACAAACCTCAGATTTCCCACTTCCTGGTTGGATTTTTTTCTCAGGTTTTTTGCTTGCCATATGAGTTCTGTTATACTCACAGACATCATTCAAACGGTTTTAGACACTTCAGAGTGTTTTCTATCCACATCTACTAATAATATGCATATCTTAGCTTCTGTGCCTGAGTAGCAGGCAGTTTACTCTGGGCACCTTATTCATCCAAGCTACTCAATACTGCCCCTCATCCATAAAAAGTTTTAACTCTTATTTTTCTTAAAACGGCATTGTTCGTTATGGGCCTTTAAGTTAGCAATTCACTATAAGGTCTACCCTACACCTGTTGTATTCGGAACGTGTGACAATTTGATTTGATTTGAAATTTGTAAAAAAATATATGTTTTTGCCGAGGAGATCTTAGACAATTTTGCATCTAACCAAGATGTTTGGTTTATCAGGTAAAAAAAATTGCATGAAAACAATTTGTCCCTTGAATGACAACAAACATTTAATTTTAGAACCAACATACGGCTACCAACTTCGGATTGCCTGGAGAAAATGTTTTGTGTTCACGAACAGCCGGAAAAAACCCTTGCCGAAAAGTAATCATAATATAGTTTATGTACAAACTGTTTCGAATGTGAAGCAACCTTTAGGATTAAGGGTCTTAAAAGCACAAATCAGCAACCACAATGCTCCACTCCAGAATATGACTGCGCTGTCTAAAAAGACCAGGGAGGGAATGACAACAAAGACGTATTTTTGTGGAATACTGCAAGTAGCCTAGTGGTTAGAGCGTTGGACTAGTAACCAGCAGGTAGCCTAGTGGTTAGAGCGTTGGACTAGTAACCAGCAGGTAGCCTAGTGGTTAGAGCGTTGGTCCAGTAACCAGCAGGTAGCCTAGTGGTTAGAGCGTTGGTCCAGTAACCAGCAGGTAGCCTAGTGGTTAGAGCGTTGGTCCAGTAACCAGCAGGTAGCCTAGTGGTTAGAGCGTTGGTCCAGTAACCAGCAGGTAGCCTAGTGGTTAGAGCGTTGGACTAGTGACTGAAAGGTTGCTGGTTAGAATACCAAAGGTCAAAAATATATCGTTGTGCCCTTGAGCAAGTCAATTAACCCAAATTTTCTCCAAGGGTGCCGTACTGCAATGGCTGACCATGTAAAACAACACATTACACTGCACCTATCATACTACTATGACTGACCCTGTAAAACAACACCTATCATACTACTATGACTGACCCTGTAACACAACACATATCATATTACTATGACTGACCCTGTAAAACAACACCTATCATACTACTATGACTGACCCTGTATAACAACACCTATCATACTACTATGGCTGACCCTGTAAAACAACACCTATCATACTACTATGACTGACCCTGTAAAACACCACCTATCATACTACTATGACTGACCCTGTAAAACAACACCTATCATACTACTATGACTGACCCTGTAAAACAACACCTATCATACTACTATGACTGACCCTGTAAAACAACACCTATCATACTACTATGCCTGACCATGTAAAACAACACATCAAATAAGCGTATCGACATCAGGATGTTAATTGATGTCCATATGTATGTAAATGTAAGTGTATAGTTGAATATCAAGATCAGGAATTTAAGTCGTTTTTATTCATCCGTTACATTATTAAACATTTCTGTTATTTAAATTATGATTTAGAATTGACAGCAACAAACCTGTTAACAAATCTCAACCGGATGTTGCTCATTATCAGCAAAATAAATCCTGTTGATACAAACTAGATTCCTTTTTTTTTTTAGCTTTTCTTAAACCTCTCTAAGTAACCTGATCCTTTTCAAGTGACCTCCATTGATGTTAAATAGTACTGAACCTACTTAAAACGCCCCCCCCCCCGCCCCAGAACACAACAGAACAGTACTCGCGCTGCAGAGGCAACAGACAGACAGCTCTGTTAGCGACTCATTTAAAATACACAAAGCACATAGACTCTCATTCACGATAAAGCCTTTCCTTTTTCAACCTGCTATTCTAAAGCCGCTCTCTGTTGCCCCCATCTCAGTTTTCCCCCCAGTGGAGGGAAACCCAGTCGGCCCAAAAGTTGACTATTTGGTGTTAGGCAGTGAATGGCCTGCTTTTATAGTAAAACTAGCGCAGACCATTGTCCAGGCAGTTGGTTGAGACATAGAGAGGAAGGAGGAGCAGAAACAAACAGCATGTGGGGATTGGCATTGTTGTCTTTTTATGAAAGATTCTGTTGATAAAGAAGGAAGAACGACAGGAGGAGAGAGAAAGAAAAGAAAGAAAGGCTGACTCATTCCGTCACTTCTCTCTCTCTCTCTCTCTCTCTCTCTCTCTCTCTCTCTCTCTCTCTCTCTCTCTCTCTCTCTCTCTCTCTCTCTCTCTCTCTCTCTCTCTCTCTCTCTCTCTCAGAGTCTCAGATTCACCACCTTGCGTGCAAGGCCTCGTGTGTCTCCAAGCCGGTCCATTTACAGAACATGCGTGTGTTTGTTGTGGAAGGTAAGTCAAGCTGATTTTAACTCTCTGTCTGGGATGGAGCAGTTGACTGCAGTGAAGCGGAAGGTGTGAGACGTAGCTAGAAGGGGCTAGAACCTGATCCTACTGGTGGCAGGCTAAAGTTGTCATAGATCCTATACCAAATATTTTGTGTAATTACTCATAGACTATATTGACTTGTCAAAGTAATGTTTATAAAAGGTGTGTCAAGGGTGTGTTAAGTTTTCTCTTTTACTCTAAGCGTTGGATACTTAATGATACTAATTCTTTACAGTCTTATGCTTGCTGGTGTCGGTTCAGTTCTCCATTTGGTTAATGTTAGCAACGGGCTATTCGTGTAGCATGACAGGTCAAGGACATTGTCAGGTATCTTGGGCCTTCCCAGCAATTCTAGAGAGATAGAGAACGTCTTTGTAATGTTACCTGTTAATGTTTTTTTTGTTAATTCTATCTATGTTTGCAACAACAACAAAAAACTTCTGAGAGCTTTTTTTTTAGCATTGTTTTGACGTTCCCTTAATGTCAAACAGAACATACAGTGGGGAGAACAAGTATTTGATACACTGCCGATTTTGCAGGTTTTCCTACTTACAAAGCATGTAGAGGTCTGTAATTTTTATCATAGGTACACTTCAACTGTGAGAGACGGAATCTAAAACAAAAATCCAGAAAATCACATTGTATGATTTTTAAGTAATTAATTTGCATTTTATTGCATGACATAAGTATTTGATCACCTACCAACCAGTAAGAATTCCGGCTCTCACAGACCTGTTCGTTTTTCTTTAAGAAGCCCTCCTGTTCTCCACTCATTACCTGTATTAACTGCACCTGTTTGAACTCGTTACCTGTATAAAAGACACCTGTCCACACACTCAATCAAACAGACTCCAACCTCTCCACAATGGCCAAGACCAGAGAGCTGTGTAAGGACATCAGGGATAAATTGTAGACCTGTACAAGGCTGGGATGGGCTACAGGACAATAGGCAAGCAGCTTGGTGAGAAGGCAACAACTGTTGGCACAATTATTAGAAAATGGAAGAAGTTCAAGATGACGGTCAATCACCCTCGGTCTGGGGCTCCATGCAAGATCTCACCTCGTGGGGCATCAATGATCATGAGGAATGTGAGGGATCAGCCCAGAACTACACGGCAGGACCTGGTCAATGACCTGAAGAGAGCTGGGACCACAGTCTCAAAGAAAACCATTAGTAACACACTACGCCGTCATGGATTAAAATCCTGCAGCGCACGCAAGGTCCCCCTGCTCAAGCCAGCGCATGTCCAGGCCCGTCTGAAGTTTGCCAATGACCATCTGGATGATCCAGAGGAGGAATGGGAGAAGGTCATGTGGTCTGATGAGACAAAAATAGAGCTTTTTGCTCTAAACTCCACTCGCCGTGTTTGGAGGAATAGAAGGATGAGTACAACCCCAAGAACACCATCCCAACCGTGAAGCATGGAGGTGGAAACATCATTCTTTGGGGATGCTTTTCTGCAAAGGGGACAGGACGACTGCACCGTATTGAGGGGAGGATGGACGGGGCCATGTATCGCGAGATCTTGACCAACAACCTCCTTCCCTCAGTAAGAGCATTGAAGATGGGTCGTGGCTGGGTCTTCCAGCATGACAACGACCCGAAACACACAGCCAGGGCAACTAAGGAGTGGCTCCGTAAGAAGCATCTCAAGGTCCTGGAGTGGCCTAGCCAGTCTCCAGACCTGAACCCAATAGAAAATCTTTGGAGGGAGCCGAAAGTCCGTATTGCCCAGCGACAGCCCCGAAACCTGAAGGATCTGGAGAAGGTCTGTATGGAGGAGTGGGCCAAAATCCCTGCTGCAGTGTGTGCAAACCTGGTCAAGAACTACATTAAACGTATGATCTCTGTAATTACAAACTAAGGTTTCTGTACCAAATATTATGTTCTGCTTTTCTGATGTATCAAATACTTATGTCATGCAATAAAATGCAAATTAATTACTTAAAAATCATACAATGTGATTTTCTGGATTTTTGTTTTAGATTCCTTCTCTCACAGTTGAAGTGTACCTATGATAAAAATTACAGACCTCTACATGCTTTGTAAGTAGGAAAACCTGCAAAGTCGTCAGTGTATCAAATACTTGTTCTCCCCACTGTACTTAGAACGTGGTTACTATGAACTCAGAATATACCATATTAATGTTCTAGACACGTTTCGTGGGACGTTGTAAGACTATTCATGTGTCCAGTTTTCTTTAGGGTTCGGAAAATATTCCGTCAACATCCAACCAAACACACAGAGAACATGATTAAACAAGTTCTCAGAACATAAGATATTAATGTTCTGGACACGTTTCATGGGAACCAGACTGGCCCCTTTCTTTCCTCCATGCCCCCATTACTAGCCAAATAATTATAATTTTGTGAGAGAAAAAAACTACTTAGAAAGGCCCACTGGCATAAAAATGGATCAGCCCATATGGCATTTTCCAAAATGCCAGATGACCAGTCCGTCCCTGGTCCAGAGTGTTCAGTGTCATCATGTAAAGCTGTGAGATGGTGTAGCTAACTTTCTTGCTAACTGTAACAAATGCTTATGATAAATGTTACCTCTAATATTTTCCCACACTGAGCAACTTTCAGGTCTACTGTGGGCAGACTTGAACATTGTGAAAATGCTGTGCAACTTCCAGCACGTGTTTACTGTGAACACTGAGCCTGTACATGCATTACGTTACAGTTTAAAGTGCCCATTTAGGCTACTGTGGCTGCTTGATCATAATGTAGGCCAGAGCGGCCTACCATAAAAAACTATGGAGAAAATACATCCCATAACATTTGAACATGGAAAAACAGTTGAGGTCAGACGTTTACATACACCTTAGCCAAATACATTTAAACTCAGTTTTTCACAATTCCTGACATTTAATCCAAGTAAAAATTCCCTGTCTTAGGTCAGTTAGGATCAACACTTTATTTTAAGAATGTGAAATGTCAGAATAATAGTAGAGAGAATTATTTATTTCAGCTTTTATTTCTTTCATCACATTCCCAGTGGGTCAGAAGTTTACATACACTCAATTAGTACTTGGTAGCATTGTCTTTAATTTGATTAACTTGGGTCAAACGTTTCGGGTAGCCTTCCACAAGCTTCCCACAATAAGTTGGGTGAATTTTGGCCCTCTCCTCCTGACAGAGCTGGCGTAACTGAGTCAGGTTTGTAGGACTCCTGGCTCGCACATGCTTTTTCAGTTCTGCACACAAATGTTCTATAGGAGTGAGGTCAGGGCTTTGTGAAGGCCACTCCAATACCTTGACTTTGTTGTCCTTAAGCCATTTTGCCACAACTTTGGAAGTATGCTTGGGGTCATTGTCCTGCAGCAAAGCACCCCCACAACATGATGTTGCCACCCCTGTGCTTCACGGTTGGGATGGTGTTCTTCGGCTTGCAATCCTCCCCCTTTTCCCCCCGAACATAACAATGGTCATTATGGCCAAACAGTTCTATTTTTGTTTCATCAGACCAGAGGACATTTCTCCAAAAAGTATGATATTTGTTCCCATGTGCAGTTGCAAACCGTAGTCTGGCTTTTTTATGGCGGTTTTGGAGCAGTGGCTTCTTCCCTGCTGGGCGGCCTTTCAGGTTATGTCGATATAGGACTTGTTTTACTGTGGATATAGATACTTTTGTACCTGTTTCCTCCAGCATCTTCACAAGGTCCTTTGCTGTTGTTCTGTGATTGATTTGCACTTTCCGCATTAAAGAATGTTAATCTCTAGGAGACAGAATGTGTCTCCTTCCTGAGCGGTATGAAAGCTGCGTGGTCCCATGGTGTTTATACTTGCGTACTATTGCTTGTACAGATGAACATGGCACCTTCAGGTGTTTGGAAATTGCTCCCAAGGATGAACCAGACTTGTGGAGGTCTACAATTGTTATTTTCTGAGGTGTTGGCTGATTTCTTTTGATTTTCCCATGTTGTCATCCAAAGAGGCACTGAGTTTGATGGTCGGCCTTGAATTTGCTACTTAGATTATCCATCCACAGGTACACCTCCACAGGTACAGACTCAAATGATGTCAATTAGCCTATCAGAAGCTCCAAAAGCCATGCCATCATTTTCTAAGCTGTTTAATTAAAGGCACAGTCAACTTAGTGTATGTTTTATTTTACCTTTATTTAACTAGGCAAGTCAGTTAAGAACAAATTATTATTTTCAATGACGGCCTAGGAACAGTGGGATAACTGCCTTGTTCACGGGCAGAACGACAGATTTGTACCTTATCAGCTCAGGGATTCAAACTTGCAACCTTTCAGTTACTAGTCCAATGCTATAACCACTAGGCTACGCTGGCGCCCCATGTAAACTCTGACCCACTGGAATTGTGATACAGTGAGTTATAAGTGAAATAATCTGTCTGTAAACAATTGTTGGAAAGTAGATGTCCTAACCGACTTGGCAAAACTATATTTTGTTAACAAGAAATTTGTGGAGTGGTTGAAAAACGAGTTAAAATGACTCCAACCTAAGTGTATGTAAACTTCTGACTTCAACTGTAGCTGTTCTATCATTCAGCCTTTAGTAGCAGCCATTGTGTGGTGTTCAATGTAGGCCTACATTCCATGAGACTTTTGAAAACTTCATGCAGGGTTTAATATTAACCTGTTAATCCACTTGTCCTTCAGACAAGGAGGTGACTGATAATGCTGTTGTGTTGTTTGATGGAAGAAACCACTTTACAAAATAAAATGCATTATTTTTCTCGTACATTTATTACAGAGAATCAGACAAATGATGCTACCCTCTGCCTATTTTCTACTTAGATTATTCAAGCCTGTCTCAAAATACAACACTGCCCCATTAAGACAAAAAGAAAGCTCTGTTCCTGACTCGCTTTTCAAAGGTGTCTAGAAACGTACACGTTTTGTTCTTGTAGGAAGCAACCACTCCCCTATTGCTGACTACACATGATCTACAACTGGGCTAATAACTCACTAACAAGCAACAAACAATATGAACAAAATGTGCATGTGTGGCTACATGAAGCTTTGCTCTCTCAAAACAAGTGCATCTACTCACGACCGCTCATGCTATCAACACAGTCCAGTTTTGATTGATGGATTGAATTTATTAGACAATATGCTTTGAAATACATAAGAGCGCTCCACCTCCACAGAAAATTTAAGACAATCATCAAGGAAAACACAATAAATCTTAAAAGCTTATTTCCATTGTGGTCCTTTTGAAGAAGGAAAGGGGAAATGTAACTAGGTTAGTTGGCAATTGTAATGTCAACAGACAATGACAGACAAAATTGTTGTTTGATTCATAACATGAGATAATTAGCACAATTCCCTTTCCTAATAAAACTCCCATGGACAGGTACATCTCCCTTGTCTCACAAACCCTTAATATATAAAACAATCAATCCCTAATATATACAAGACAATCACAATATGATAAACAAGAGGCACCAAAAGGCTGACCGTATTCTAGCATTAATCCTTCTTAGTCACGTATTATAATCTTACGACTCACTTTTGAGACAAGCCACTATTTAGCCACTTTTTTCAGTGAGAACTTGAAACTAGGTTTTTAAGTTTCAAATTCTTAGGAAGACTATTCAGCTGAGTATAAAAAAAGTTTAAAGAAAATGGTACAGATCCATATATGGCAATAGTCTATTTGCATATAGGTCTACTGCAGCTCTGATTGGTTATGCCTCACCGTACTATGTAAAGTAAGGGCTGAGTAGTGCGTATCAATGCAATAGAATCCTACTCCGATGCCGTTCTGCCTACGACAAAATCTCTTTCATAGTTTGTTTTGTTTTCAGTATGTTACATTGAAAGTGCTAATATTGGCAGTGAATAGTACATCACTGGGGCCAAGCTTCCTGCCATCCAGGACCTCTATACCAGGCGGTGTCAGAGAAAAGGTCCTAAAAATTGTCAAAGACTCCAACCACCCTAGTCATAGACTGTTCTCTCTGCTACCGCACGGCAAGCGGTACCGGAGCGCCAAGTATAGGTCCAAGAAGCTTCTAAACAGCTTCTACCCCCCCAAGCCATAAGACTCCTGAACATCTAATCAAATGGCTACCCAGACTATTTCCATCACCCCCCTCCCTCCCCCTCTTTTACTCTGCTGCTACTCTCTGTTGTTATCATCTATGCATAGTCACTTTTGTAACTCTACCTTCATGTACATATTACCTCAACTAACCGGTGCCCCCGCACATTGACTCTGTATCGGTACCCCCCCCCCCCCCCCCTGTATATAGTCTCGCTATTGTTATTTTACTGCTGCTCTTTAATTACTTGTTACTTTTATTTATTTTTCTTATCCGTATTTTTTTAAACTGCATTGTTGGTTAGGGGCTCGTAAGTAAGCATCTCACTGTAAGGTCTACCTGTTGTATTCGGCGCATGTGACTCATAACATTTGATTTGATTTGATATTGCGTTGATTTGATCACTATTGCCACAGTAAAGGGAGACGTTGATCGTGTTAACAGGGAAAGCTCTAGAACAGTGGTCACCAAACTTTTCTGAGTCAAGATCAATTTCTGAGTCAAGATCAATTTCTGAGTCAAAATGCAGGCCGAGATCAACCGTTCAGCTTATTTTTTAACATGACTTAAAAACCGTAAGCCTATGCAACATTAACCAATTAAAAACAGTTCTGTAGCAGTGAGGTTTGTGCAGTAGGCTATAGGCCCAATACATTAACACCACATATTGGCTTTGCCTGAATTTACCTGCCAATGCATTGTTGTTTGGGACATTCTTTAAATTAGTATTTCAACATTTGAGGTAGGCTATATGATCACACCGGTAATAGATCCGTCGTTGTATTACTTTTGAGGTACAGCTGAGTCAGCATATACAGTGGGGAGAACAAGTATTTGATACACTGCCGATTTTGCAGGTTTTCCTACTTACAAAGGTACACTTCAACTGTGAGAGACGGAATCTAAAACAAAAATCCAGAAAATCACATTGTATGATTTTTAAGTAATTAATTTGCATTTTATTGCATGACATAAGTATTTGATACATCAGAAAAGCAGAACTTAATATTTGGTACAGAAACCTTTGTTTGCAATTACAGAGATCATACGTTTCCTGTAGTTCTTGACCAGGTTTGCACACACTGCAGCAGGGATTTTGGCCCACTCCTCCATACAGACTTTCTCCAGGTCCTTCAGGTTTCGGGGCTGTCGCTGGGCAATACGGACTTTCAGCTCCCTCCAAATATTTTCTATTGGGTTCAGGTCTGGAGACTGGCTAGGCCACTCCAGGACCTTGAGATGCTTATTACGGAGCCACTCCTTAGTTGCCCTGGCTGTGTGTTTCGGGTCGTTGTCATGCTGGAAGACCCAGCCACGACCCATCTTCAATGCTCTTACTGAGGGAAGGAGGTTGTTGGCCAAGATCTCGCGATACATGGCCCCATCCATCCTCCCCTCAATACGGTGCAGTCGTCCTGTCCCCTTTGCAGAAAAGCATCCCCAAAGAATGATGTTTCCACCGCCATGCTTCACGGTTGGGATGGTGTTCTTGGGGTTGTACTCATCCTTCTTCTTCCTCCAAACACGGCGAGTGGAGTTTAGACCAAAAAGCTCTATTTTTGTCTCATCAGACCACGTGACCTTCTCCCATTCCTCCTCTGGATCATCCAGATGGTCATTGGCAAACTTCAGACGGGCCTGGACATGCGCTGGCTTGATCAGGGGGACATTGCGTGCGCTGCAGGATTTTAATCCATGACGGCGTAGTGTGTTACTAATGGTTTTCTTTGAGACTGTGGTCCCAGCTCTCTTCAGGTCATTGACCAGGTCCTGCCGTGTAGTTCTGGGCTGATCCCTCACCTTCCTCATGATCATTGATGTCCCACGAGGTGAGATCTTGCATGGAGCCCCAGACCGAGGGTGATTGACCGTCATCTTGAACTTCTTCCATTTTCTAATAATTGCGCCAACAGTTGTTGCCTTCTCACCAAGCTGATTGCCTATTGTCCTGTAGCCCATCCCAGCCTTGTGCAGGTCTACAATTTTATCCCTGATGTCCTTACACAGCTCTCTGGTCTTGGCCATTGTGGAGAGGTTGGAGTCTGTTTGATTGAGTGTGTGGACAGGTGTCTTTTTATACAGGTAACGAGTTCAAACAGGTACAGTTAATACAGGTACTGAGTGGAGAACAGGAGGGCTTCTTAAAGAAAAACGAACAGGTCTGTGAGAGCCGGAATTCTTACTGGTTGGTAGGTGATCAAATACTTATGTCATGCAATAAAATGCAAATTAATTACTTAAAAATCATACAATGTGATTTTCTGGATTTTTGTTTTAGATTCCGTCTCTCACAGTTGAAGTGTACCTATGATAAAAATTACAGACCTCTACATGCTTTATAAGTAGGAAAACCTGCAAAATCGGCAGTGTATCAAATACTTGTTCTCCCCACTGTATTTAAATAATTTGCTTTTTATTTGTATTTTACTGGGCTGATGGTGCCTTCATCTGATGGTCAGTCTCAGCGGAGGGAGAGCGCAGACCATCAGCGGAGGGAGAGCACAGCAGGGTCCGCCTCTCAACATCCCTCCGTTCTCCCTTTCCTCCACTGACACTGACCAAAAAGGGACACCGTCTTCCAGCAGATGGCGAAACTCGAGTCTCACCGCATTATTTCTGCCCCAAATTAATGTTGTTACTCCTATGAACAGAGAAAGTGAAATATTCCTCGATATTAAAAAAAAGACCACTAATAATAACAACAACACAAGCCTATAGAGACACCTTCCTGTATCATTCATTACTGCTGCAGTGCTGGTTGTAGTCATTCATTACTGCTGCAGTGCTGGTTGTAGTCATTCATTACTGCTGCAGTGCTGGTTGTAGTCATTCATTACTGCTGCAGTGCTGGTTGTAGTCATTCATTACTGCTGCAGTGCTGGTTGTAGTCATTCATTACTGCTGCAGTGCTGGTTGTAGTCATTCATTACTGCTGCAGTGCTGGTTGTAGTCATTCATTACTGCTGCAGTGCTGGTTGTAGTCATTCATTACTGCTGCAGTGCTGGTTGTAGTCATTCATTAATGCTGCAGTGCTGGTTGTAGTCATTCATTACTGCTGCAGTGCTGGTTGTAGTCATTCATTACTGCTGCAGTGCTGGTTGTAGTCATTCATTACTGCTGCAGTGCTGGTTGTCCTCATTCATTACTGCTGCAGTGCTGGTTGTAGTCATTCATTACTGCTGCAGTGCTGGTTGTAGTCATTCATTACAGCTGCAGTGCTGGTTGTAGTCATTCATTACTGCTGCAGTGCTGGTTGTAGTCATTCATTAATGCTGCAGTGCTGGTTGTAGTCATTCATTACAGCTGCAGAGCCGGTTG
>NC_092104.1:3702304-3704804 GCF_045679555.1 Salvelinus alpinus | reverse complement strand
TATAGTAATATAATTATTAATATTTATACCTCTATAGTAATAGTAGTATTAGTATTGTACCTGTATAGTAATATAATTATTAGTATTTATACCTCTATAGTAATAGTAGTATTCGTATTTTAACCTATATAGTAATAGTATTATTAGTATTATACCTATATAGTAATAGTATTGTTAGTATTTACACTTGTGTAGTATTAGTAGTATTAGTATTTATACCCGTGTAGTATTAGTAGTATTAGTATTTATACCCGTGTAGTATTAGTAGTATTAGTATTTATACCCGTGTAGTAGTAGTAGTATTAGTATGTATACCTGTGTAGTAATATCAGCAGTAGTATTCATACCTGTATATTATAAGTAATAGTTTTAGTATTTATACCTGTTATCATGGATACCAAATGACAGGAGGACCAGCAAGTAAGCTATGGAAGAGTTGTCTGTGTGGTGTCCTCCTAAAGGGGTTGAGGTCCATCTGGAGATCTACAGCAGAGGATCGATAGGGAGCTGAATCTACGGCCGACTATGGATTAAGGATGTAGCTAGACGGTGATGTCATAGACCACGGTATCATCTCCGTCATTCTGGGGATGTCAGCGCGTAGACCTGTGAACCCAGAAGGTCTTCGTGTGCTGTTGCTATGCAATGTATCACCTGGAATTATAACAGGGTTTATTAATCAATATGGGGGGGAAAAAAGACGATATGGCTATCCCAGGGCCAGACATATTGAAAAAACAGTAACGGGTTTTTCAGGCTTGGTGAACTAATCTATGTTATACTTAAAATGTGAGATTATAGAGATTATATACAATAAAACAATTTCAGGAATTAGACGTAATTAACTAAGCTTTGCACTGGTACAGAATTACATCAATGAAGGGTAATTAGAATAAAAACCTTCTATAAGTTAAAGCCTGAAGTCCCTAAAACGGATCCCTGGGGATCCTCAACTGTACAGTCCCTAAAACGGATCCCTGGGGATCTTCAACTGTACAGTCCCTATAATGGCTCCCTGGGGATCCTCAACTGTACAGTCCCTATAATGGCTCCCTGGGGATCCTCAACTGTACAGTCCCTAAATCGGATCCCTGTGGATCCTCAACTGTACAGTTGCTAAAACGGATCCCTGGGGATCTTCAACTGTACAATCCCTAAAACGGTCCCTGGGGATCCTCAACTGTGCAGTCCCTTAAACGTATCCCTGGGGATCCTCACCTTTACAGTCCCTATGAAGAATCCATTGGGGATCTTCAACTGTACAGTTGCTAGATGATTACACTTTCTGATAGATTCCAGCTAATACATTGTATTCTGTCAGGTGATGGAACAATAAAACATCATTTAAAGACAGCTTCACATTTTTAGGTTTTGGAAAATGACTTTCGGTCTTAACCGTGTGTTGACTGATCATGAGAGGACCCATGCTTGTGTAATTCAGGGAGTGGTCACGCAACAACAGCAACAGAATAGAGGAACTGCTTGCAGATTAGTGAGTTTCATCTGTCTGATTTTTGGCATCTCACCTCATGTCATCTTCACCACCACCCAGTAGCGGATTTAGGTATAGGCGACATTAGCAGCCAACCAGGGCACGGGGCGCCCACACAAAAATTGGTTTTCTATCGCTCGTTTGCACGTCACGTCAATGATATCATGTCACCGTTTAGTACTGTGGGTCAATTAATTAACCTTGTCGGAGTGGGCGCCCTGATTCTAGTTTGTGAGCTAGTCAGGCTACTGCCTGGGAAGGTCTCCCACTCAGAAGTACGATTTGGGGAGGGGGGCGGGGGAAGGTTGACCTCAGGTCTCCCCATTGGAAGCCCGAGGTAGGGGCAGAGGGGGAATCTATCAAATAGTGCACCTCTAACTTTGTACAGTACAAATGCAATTAGTAAAATCAGTCACACTACGAAATGCTACCAAATAAACCACAATTCATTCATAATACTGTGAATATAAACTTTCACAGACATACTGTTGCATATTTTTCAGGTTTGTGCGAAATGGTTAAGAATAATATAAAACTAGTCTGCACACCACCAAGGTGAACTGGTTTAGTCTTGACTCCTGGTTGACAGTGTTGGGGGATGGGTAATGTAGTCTTGACTCCTGGTTGACAGTGTTGGGGGATGGGTAATGTAGTCTTGACTCCTGGTTGACAGTGTTGGGGGATGGGTAATGTAGTCTTGACTCCTGGTTGACAGTGTTGGGGGATGGGTAATGTAGTCTTGACTCTTGGTTGACAGTGTTGGGGGATGGGTAATGTAGTCTTGACTCCTGGTTGACAGTGTTGGGGGATGGGTAATGTAGTCTTGACTCCTGGTTGACAGTGTTGGGGGATGGGTAATGTAGTCTTGACTCTTGGTTGACAGTGTTGGGGGATGGGTAATGTAGTCTTGACTCCTGGTTGACAGTGTTGGGGGATGGGTAATGTAGTCTTGACTCCTGGTTGACAGTGTTGGGGGATGGGTAATGTAGTCTTGACTCTTGGTTGACA